>NC_056738.1:65935397-66175397 GCF_019279795.1 Protopterus annectens
TAAAGTATGAATACAAACCAAAGTCTCTTATAGACATTTAGTATTAAATGATTTTCTGAAAAATGTCTGTGAAATTCACAACATGTTCAAGATTATTTATTGCATTTTCTGCTGCTCCTAGCCTCTGTTACATGCCCGTTTCCAAGCTTTCCTGTTAAATTTTCCATGACATTTTCTTTCTCTTTGTCAGTGTAAATTTACTCTGGAGTAGACTAACAGAGGAAGTTTCAGAAGTTACAACATTTAAAGAGTCAATAGCAGAAATCACTTTAGCGACATTAATTTTTTTGAGGGGGGTCCTTAATAAGTTATTAGTTTGAGTTATGCCACTAGCCCTTCCCCATTCATTCTGACAGTTGTTTTATAGCCATTGAAATATTAGGAAAGTTGTTTTTCTTTTCACTATTTTCTCTACCTTGATGTAACAAATACAGCTGTACTTACTGCAATACATATTACAGTCATTCTGTTAAGCTGATTTGGAGATAGTGCTTTTTGAATCAGTCATCTTCATGACACACTGTTGCATAGGATTCTTCTTTTGTATTCCACCCAGTAGTGAGGTACTGCAATGTAAAGTATATATATTTTTTATTTATTTAATATTTGTTAACCAGGAAAGTCCGACTTGGAATGAAGCTAAATTTCAGCGGAGGCCCAGAGAGAAACGCTCCAGATGTATGTCTTTGTAACATGGGAGGAAACCAAAGCACACAAAGGAAACCCACATGAATGCAGGGAGGACATGCAGATTCTGCACAAAAGGCACCCCAGCTGAGAATCAAACCAGGGTACCTGTGGCTGTGAGGCAACAATGCTACCACTGCACCACTGCGCCGTCCGTATAGCAGAAGTCTAGATCAGAGTAGATTTTGATCTTTGAGAAGGCTGTAAGCTTTGTGTGCATTATTTTCTTTCACCTCCATGTCTGGAATGTCCCAGCTTAGATAGTATCACAACAGGACTTTCTCTGAGTGAACTTCATTTATAATTTATTGACTTGTTAATTTTTTTTTTTTTGCATATAAATCCCTTATTCAAGTGAGAGTCAGCAATTGTTAATTCTGCTGGTGTCCTCACCTCTTAACTCTGCATTGTGTTATACTGTGGGTGGGCCAGAGGAGGCATGCATGCCCCAGGCAAAGGAGCTTATAATTTTAAAAATAGTCAGAAAAGGTGACACAAGAAAGATGTACCCACATGTTCTACCCAATTCAGTGGCCCTTGAACTTCTCCTGATATAATAACTGTGAATATCTATTTCTGTCATGTTGTAGGGTAATTACATTTTTAACTTACATTTTTCATATCTTGCAAATCAGTGCAAATTACACATGCATTTAAAATGACTTTTTTTCTCATCTTCTAAACTGCTGTATATTTTTCTAGAGTGGTGGCTATGTACTAGGCTTCAAGATAGACCCCATGGAAAAATTGCAAGAGGCTGTAAAGGAAATCAATTCATTACATAGAGTGTACTCATCCAGCCCTATATTTGGAGTGGATTACGAAATGGAGGAAAAGGTAAATGTTATAAATTTGTGAACTATTTGTTGCAGGGAAAATTATTTTGGGAGGAGTGCTTTTCCTAACTGTGCATGAAAACCTTCAAGATATGCATGTCTTTTTTTTTTTTTTTTTTTATACTCAGGAAAATTTTCTTTTCTTTTCATGTTAGCAATGCAATGACTTAATACATTATGTTAATAAAATAAATAGAATAAATAAAATTATTAATCAAGAAAGTAAACTATATACAATATGTACAAAAGCATGAAATGAAATTAATAATAGTCACATTCTTAGAAGTGAAAAAAGGAAATATATATATATATATATATATATATATATATATATATATAAAATAACTTTTGTTTTCATTCAAGAGAGTTAGGATTTATCTGGAAAATGTCAATGAGAAATATCACTTTTTTCCTAGGATTATTGATAAATGAATTAAGATGGATCCTGTGTTCTTCGACTTTGATTTCATTATGAGCTGTTTCTGCCAGAAAAGATAAAAAAATCTCCAAAAAGTGGTGCAACAGTGGACTTCAATGCGTTTACTTGAAACCAAGAGAATAGTCCAGAGTAGAGAAATGTTGCCATTGTTTAATGCAAAGCCATCATTAACATTAAATAAAATTAAGGATTTTGATAATGAAAATGAGCCAGAGAGAAAGCTTTTAAAAATTATCTAAATCACACCAACAGAGGACAGGTGTAAAAAAATATCCACTAATAGATATTCTTATTTCTACCAATTTTAGCTTAGCTTATTTGGGGTTTGGAAAGCTCTATGCAAGAATTCCCATGTAAATATATATGCCAGTATTGTGTCCAAGATGTAAGTTTGACAGAAGATAAAATTTAAGATTTGCTGTCATGAGATAGATAAGAAATATCACCCATAGTAATGTGATTCCAATATTTATCTTGCAATTTTATCTTATATTTTATAAGAATTTTATATAATTTTGAAGTTAGATTTTCCAATTTTGATTTATTGTAGATAATTTCATGTAGGTAATTTAATAATTTGGGGTTTCTATAAAAAAAATCGTTACTAAGGATTATAGAAAGATCATGAGAATGAGTTATCACACTTTGTAATAGTAACTAGTCATGAGAAGCTAAATCAGACTCCTTTATAAGTTTAATGAATTTCTTTGACTATGAGTTCTTATAAACATTGCTGCCAACAAATACAATTTTTAGACTTCCAAGAAATAAAAGTGTTGTTATGAACTGTATAAAAACATTGGTAATATTGAAAGGAATTAAAGTTTAAAGCCAAATTTCAGTTTTAACATTAGAAAGAATATTTTTTTAAAGTTAAGTATAGAATTTATAAAGCTAGAGTTTGTAAGTGTAGGAATGTTATATTGTGTAATATAAAAAGAAAATGCCAGAAAATATTACTTTGAGGTTTTAAGAAAAAAATACCTGGAAGATCATTATCATTCTGTAAGATTGTTGAATGTAAGGATTTCCAGTTAGAAATATAGTTTGAATCTACCCAGTTCAAAATGATTTTTAATATTGAAGCTTTAATATAGGTGTCAATATCTGGGAAAGTAATTTCTCTTTGATACCATGGTCTGATATGATGAAGAAAAGCTGTTCTATTTTTATTGGGAAACCAGATAAACTTTAATAAGAGCTTATTTATATCATTGACAAGATATTTTTCTGGAAAGATAGAGCTTGAACTATATATAGTAATTTGGGAAGGAGAATAATTTTTATTAACTGGAGTCTATCTTCAAAGGAAATAAAAAGTTTATTCCATTTATCAGTAAGATTTTCTGTTAGTTTTAACATATTATTATAATTGGATATTATAGTCTATTTTATAGAGCTAAGTAAGACAAAACCTAGGTAATAAGGAGAAGTAGTTTGTTCCCCTATAATGTGATTTTTATAAATTTGAATTTTCTTTTTTCTTTATTTAGTATTATGAATTTAGATTTTGTTTTATTAAAGTGAAGACCAGATGTAGATTGAAATAACTATATTGGAGATTCCAATTCTGAGGGAGTTACTCTTAAATTAGGCAGTGTTAGTAAAACATCATCTGCAAATAATGTAAATTTGGCAGAATATTGATTATACACATCAAGACCAGTAATATTTGGATTATTTCAGATTAGAGTAGCAAATATTTCAATAGCAAGAGCAAAAATGATTGGAGATAAAGGGCATCATTTTTAGTACTTTTAATTAGAGGAATGAATTCTGACATAAAAGGACTTAGTTTAACATAAGCTAAGTTATTGATATAAATATTCTTTAAAAGAGAGCTGATGAGGGGGGAATCAAGTACATTTAGAACTTTTAAATAAATAATCCGAATTTAAAGAGTCAAAAGTCTTTTCGATATGTAATTATTAGGGCTTCCTCATTTTCCTTATTTAAGAAGTCTATAAGGTTAATGCACTTTTAATAGTATCTTGAGTGTGTCTTTTATGTTAAAACCTGTTTGATCATGGTTAATTATATCAGCTAAGGGTTCTTTAATTCTGTCAGTGATAATAGACATAAACATCTTTTAATCATTGTTTAGAAGAGAGATAGGTCCATAAGATGCACAAAGGTGAGGGGTTTTATTCTCTTTTAGAATAGGAGTAATTAATGAATATTTCCAAAAAGGAGGAATCATTGCTTCTGACTGAATTTTATTCAAAGTTTTATGAAAAATGATATGGTAGAAGGAAGAAAAGGTTTATAGATCTCTGTTATTATGTCATCCATTCCTGGAGCTTTATTGGTTTTTAATTTCTTAATTTTGTCCATAATTCCTTTATAGGAGATAATGTGATTGCAGTTTAGTTTTTTTATTTTTCCAGAACTTACTTAATATTAAAAGATTCTAGATCTAAATTTCAAGTGCTAATATCTGGATTAACTATCTATTAAGAAGGGTATAATGATACCTAAAAGCATCAAGAATGTCACTGATATCAGAGAGGTTTTCCTTAGAGCCCTCATTTCTTATTTTAGCAATATTATTAGTTTCTGAATGCATTTTAACTCTCATAGATAAATTATGCGTATGTCCAGGCAATAAAGAATAGGAGATAATTTTCAATCTTTCCATTGCCAGATTCGATTTATGAAATAAAATGTCAAGATATCACTTGCGTAATTCTTCTTTGTTTCTTATATGAGAATTATTTTTGGAGAATTTGGATTGAGCTATTAGTAATTGAGATAGAATATTTTGTAACTCTGATTCCCATTCTCTGATTTTATTCTTATTTAAAGTTAGAATTTTACCATAAATATAAGTTTTTAAGGAGTCCCAAATCATAACTATATTGACATCTGAATTTGAATTTTTTCAAGAAAAAAAATTGATTCAGAAATCAACCATGATTTAAAATCTTTGATGTTGGTGATGGAAGCCGGAATTCTAGATCAAAAGGGTACTCTTTTAAAATCAGTTTGGACCCTAAAGATAAGGATATCATGGTCAAGATATAGGACATGGAGTAATAATAAAACATGAGATTCTAGAGCTCAAATCACAGGAGACCAAAACTCTGTCTATTCTAGTTTGAGGGCCATGTTTATTGTCATGATGAGAAAAGAGTAAATATTTAATGTCCTTCATGTTAAAAGTATCATATAAATTAAGAGACTCAATCCTTTTTTTAATAATATTTGCAATGGGAGAAAGTCTTAATATTCTTTTGCTAGTGGTATCGCAGTATTCCAGAATGCAATTAAAATCTCTCTCCTAGCAATAAATTGCCTTTGTAAGTGCTAATAGTGAGATCTACATGTTTTTAGCAATATTGTCCCTATACCAGAAAACATATATATATTAACCAAAGTCCATATGTTGTTAAACATTAAAATAATAAGAGTAAAGAGGCCACCTTGATCTTCATATTTATAGATTATTTGAGGGTTGACAATGTTTTTCTACCAAAGAATCATAACTCCTCTTCTCTTAGATTTATAAGAAGAGTGAGCAAGAGTTTACAAGTTACCAGGATTCCAAATGTCCTTTTCAGTTGTTTTAAAGTGAGTTTCTTGAAGGAAAATCAGTTGTGTTTTATTATTGTTTAAATATCTTAAAAATTTGATCTTTTCCTTGGATTATTTAAACTTAACATTTAAGGATAACAATGTTAATAAATCCATTTATATGTATGTGAAGTTTCACAGTTTACATAATTATTACTAATACCCAGTGACTCTCTTCAACTAAATAGGTGGTAGAACATAAAAAGTAATCATAAATAAGATACAACTATTAATAACTAGAAATCTAAGAAATAATAATTCAGGCTCAATAAGAAGGGTGATATAAATAATAAATGTACCATTTGTTGCAGTATAAATGTAAAACTATAACATCAAGTATGGAATTATCAAAATTCCTAGTCCAGTAGATGAACAAAGGATCCATCAGACTAACCAACTTAACTAGCCAACTATATCAGGTTGAGCTCTGCAGAATAAATAATGGAGACTATTTTAAATAATTGCTACTTAACCAAACTGAAGAGGGCTTATCAACAATGTATAAGTATAACTGTGTAATAACAACAGTAAGTATTAAAAGTAGAAATTATGTTTGCAGGTCTATTTTATTTTTTATTTTATTTATTTATTTTATTTTACATTTGTTAACTGGGCTAGTTCAACTGGATATATTTCCATTTTCAGTGGAGGCCCAGGGAGAAAAGCTCCACAGTGACATTTAAAAGTTTATAATGCACAATTATAAGAGAAAAATGTAAGACAAAATAAGGTGAGAGAGCAGTAATTACAAAGTTATACAATTTAAGTAAATACCATATTCAAAAGAAATTATATACACAAAATTAGTTAAAAATAATTAAAGAGCCTTGGCTAGAGAGAAGTATGGAAATTATGAAACACACAAAAAAAGAAACTTTGAAAAGAACAAGATACTCTTTCAAATTAAGATATGAGAGGTTATTTACAATATGTTCGCAGTTAAATTCATCTCCTATTTGCAACAATAATTTCAGACGGTTACCTCTGCCCAGGGATAAGAAGTGATAAAAGGTAAGTGGAGGCAGGATAGAGAAAAATGGCAAAAGAGAATGCAGACAATTAGTCAGGGTAACAGCAAGGGCATAACCAGTGAGTTTTAAGATGTTGCTTCAGTCTTTGCTTAAAGAGTGGGAAGGAGGGAAGTACTGTTAGATCTGATGGCAACATGTTCCAGTATTTTCCAGCAGTATTAGAAAACAAGGAGTCACCTGCCAAGTTATTAGACTTGCTAATGCTAGCTAGTAGTTTAGTGGAAGAGCGTAAAGAATTGAGGTTTGCATAGGTGGTAATAAGGTTAGAGAGTATCGGTGTGTTGTTAAATTGGTAGAATATCCTATGAACAATGGTAAGTTGGGAAAGTATCAAAATGTTTTTTAGTTCAAGCCAATCTAGCTGCTTTAGGTTCAGACACTGGTGAGTTCTGAATGGGTTCCCAGTGGCAAACCTGGCAATATTATTATAGGAGTTAATTTAGTGAGATTATTTTTCTTTAGGTTGGTATAAATGGGGGAAGCATGAAAAAAGAGTGGAGATTAGATGGGAGTGGGCAATTGTAGTTCTGGCTGTTGGTGTTAAGAAGGGTTTTATTCCATATAGGGAGCCCAATTTTCTATTTACGGCTTTTATTGTGTTATTTATATGATTGTCAAATGTAAGGTTATTGTCAATTAAGACTCCTAATAGTTTGGTGGTAGAGTCTGGGGTTATAATGGTGCCATTATTTGATTTGATTGAAAAATTTATGGGGGGGGGGACTTACTGTTAGGTGTGAAGAGTAAGAGCTTGGTATTTTTGGCATTCAAAAGGAGGCAACGGCTTAGAAACCATGCCTCAACTGAGTTGAATACTGTCTGGGTTAGGGATTGTAGTTCAGATGTGGAGTTGGCAGAACATATGAGCGTGGAATCATCTGCATATTGTATGCAGGTAGCTTAAGGGATTGCTAAGTAAAGGTTGTTGATGAATACTGAGAATAGAAGTGGACCGAGAATGGAGCCCTGAGGGACTCCAAGGGAGACTGGCAGGTGGGAAGATAGTTTGTTCTCCCAAAGGACTGCTTATTGCCTGTTGTTAAGGTAGGACTTAAACCAGAGAACAGCCTTGGTGTCAAGAGCAAGGGATTCAAGAGTTTTTAGGAGTAGGGGGTGGCTGACCATGTCAAAGGCTTTTGACAGATCAATAAAGAGTGCTGATGAGAGGATGTTGTTGTTACTGTTTTTATTGATAGAGTCGGTGAAAGATAGGAGGGCTGTGGTGGTACTATGAAATTGCCTGAAACCATGTTGACAGTTAGCTAGTATATTATGTTGGGTTAGGTGGTTAATTAGTTGATGGTGAATGCATTTTTCCATAACTTTAGCTAAGGGTGATAAGAGAGCTATAAGCCTGTAGTTGGAGTACTCATTGAAGTTTCCGCCTTTATGTAGAGGGATAATGTGGGAGATTTTCCAGATATCTGGGATTGTTTCTTCATTTGTGGTTCTGTTTATAAGGATGGATACAGGATAAACAACTGCTGTAGCTGTTTTTTGCAGGTATTCAGATAGTATTTGGTCTGCAGAGGGGGTACATGGCTTAAGTTTACGTATAAATTTTTGGATGTATGAGGTAGCGATGGGTTGTATTTGGAATGCTGGGAAAGTATTAGGTAAAGAGGTTTGGGGATTAGAGATTTGATGGTGACTGTAAAGAAGGTATTGAAGGCATTGGCAGTTTGAAGGGAGGTATTGTTATCTGCCCCTAGAGGGGGTGGTGTGCTGGAATGCCCTGGGTGAAGGAGTCTATTAACGCTAGACCAGAATTTTTTGGGGTTGTTATGGTGAGATTGCTGTAGTTTACAATAGTAGTTTTTTTTTTTGTCGGTAAGTATGGCTTTTTAGTAGTATTCCTTAGCTGTCTAAATGTTTGTTGCTCAGAGATATTTTTGGATGCTCTCCACTTGGTCCAAGATTTATTCCTAAGCAATATGAGTTGTCTAGTTTCTTTTGAAAGCCAGGGGACAGGTTTGGACTTCATTCTGATAGAACATTTAGGAGCATGCTTATCAAGGATAGTTAAGAATTTAGAGTTGAAATATTTGGACAGCCTGCTCAAGAGGGAGATTTTTTACTGGGTACCAATTACAGACATTAAGTTCATTTTGGAATAATACAGGGTTAAAATGTTTGTTGGTTCGAGAGATTTTATAAGTAGGGTTGTTTGGGATGTCATTCTTTTGTCTTATAATGTAAGTTAGCATATGATCACTTAAGTCATCTGGTAGAATTCATACCTTGTATATTTGTTGTTGTTTATTAATGAGTATCCAATCTAAGATACTCTCTTTGTTGTTGGGTTTGTTAAGTCTATTGGTGGTGGTGATAGTTTGACTAAAGCCATGAAGATTAATATGAGATGAAGGATTATCTGTATTTACACATTACCAGTCAGTATTAAAATCACCAAGTATAATGGTTTCTTGTGGGTAAGAAGTTGATACCCAGCTTAGAATGTATTATATTATAGAGATAGTATTATCAGGGGGTAGGTAGATGCAGATAATATGAAGGGCTTTGGAAGTGTTTAGTTGAAGTCAGGAGATAAGAACTTCAGCTTTACTATCCTGAGGTGGGTTATAGGGTATGGAGGAGATCTGTAGAGTGGATTTATGCAGTAGTGCTACACCCCCACCCCTACGTTTTATGCGATCAAGTGTTAATATATTGTAACCTGGGGGGATTATTTCATTATATTTAGTTGCATGTTTTAACCAGGTTTCTGTGAGGCAGAGGATATGAAAATAATGAATATCAAGGAGGGCATGGAGATGGGCAATTTTATTATTTATACTGCGGATATTGAGATGACCTAAAAGTAAAGAATTTGAGAGACAGGTTTGGGTAGTTAGGGTCGGGGGAATAATAAAAGGAGTTGTAAAAGTTGGAATGTTTGTTGGGCCTGGGTTAGGGTGGATGTCAACATCTTTTAAGGTAGGAGTTTTTAGGGCAGAAGATGGGTAGTTAAGGAAGATGGTTAGATATTTTAGATTTTTTACAGTTGTGTTATTGAATTTAATATGAGTAAGTCGATGATATTTGGCTAGCAGGTAGCAGGGTGTGGATGTGGTATTTATTTGAAAATGGGTAAAGGTGTAGTTGTGACTAGCTGTTTGTTTAGGAGAGTAGTTGAAGTAGTCATGATTAACTTTATTAATGGAGGTGAAAAGATAGGCAGAGGTGAGAATAGATATGAGAGTAAATAATATTATAGATTTGGTTAGGATAGGTTTAGTTGTTGAGGACATATTTTAGAGGGTTTCTTGTATACCTATAGCAGGAATAGGGAAAGAAAGACAAAGGAAAAATAAGGGTATTATAAAGTTGTTTGTGTTGAAGCAGAGATAGGTATAGAATTATTTTAAGAGGTTTGGAAGGTGGTACTGGATGTAGGAGGTGTGGGAAGTGTGAAATAGGTGGGGTGTGGTTAAATTATATAGATTGGTAGAAGTATTAGATTGGATAGTTGGGAGAAAGGGTGTGGTTAAAGGAGTATAAGTTTAGGACCTCTGGGGTGGGTTGGAATTGAGGGTAGGGTAGGGGAGCGGAGTGAGCCTGCAGGGCGAACTGAGCGGGTTACAGCTGAGAGGTAATCAGTTATTCAGTGAGACTGAGATTTATACAGCTTAGAGTAGGTAAGTGGCACTTTCTTCAATTATTTTCCAACCTGAACCTGAACAAGAAATGTAAAGGGTGTCCTTAGTTCTCAGTAAAGGGGAATAGGTATTTAGTAAAGAGCCCAGAAGCAGGAGTAATGAAGAGACAGAAAGAATGAGCTGTCTAGATGAAGTACTGTTGATATAAGTAGGTAAAACCCTGTTTTATGCCTTTCTAGGGTAGGGGGGATATCGGGATGTAAAGATCCTACAGGAATAGCTGGAGGTAGGTGTTAGATAGACCTGGAGGAGTTCAGCTAGAAGTACAGAATACAAATTTTAAAGCCTGGTGTTTTGCTACCATCTAGTGGCCTATGAGGGGAATTACACTAATTCACAAAACTTGAACAGAGGTAAGGCAAAGAAGATTAAAAAAAGAGGGGGATGGACAGCCTCAGGGTAGGTCCGCAGGTCTGCTGGCCCTTACAAATAGGTTAGCCAAAGCACTCACTACTATATAGTTAAACCTGTAAAAATGTAGGATATCACCTACACTGTGAGGCTGAGCGAAGCACTTCTAGGTAGTCCACGTAAGGGTTACAAGTGGGGTTTTCTTTTCAGTTCAGTAGGAATTTATTTTTTGTTGCTATCATGTTAAATGGGGGGGCAGCCTGAGTCACAGCACTAGGCTTATAAGCTGAAAAAGAGACAGAGACAAATAAATAAAAATTGGCAAATTAGGTTACAGTCTTTACAAAAATTGGGAAGAGAAATGGTGGGGAGGAGTGCAAGTCAGTAACTGAGTGGAATGTAAAGAAAGCAAGGTAGGCTAGATACAGAAAAACATTATATAGATTCTTGGAAAAAAAATAATATTGTGGGGCACATAAAAAAAACATTAGCCCCCTACAACCTTCTTCAACTAACCAGTATTCACTTTAGGATATTAGATAAAGAAGATAACAGCTGAGCAGATTAACAGTTAAATACAACATTCACAGCATTCACAGCTACAATTAATGCTTTCATTAGCTAGAGAAAATTGTTGTATACTATAGTGCAAAAACACATTAAATATCAGCATATACAGATTACAAAAGCCACTATATTAGATAAACAACAACTAAAATTTACAAGTAGTATGCAACTCTAGGGTAATTTCCTGTACATAGGAATTTGGAGTCATAAGCCACATAATATCAGCCTGAGCAGGTTCTAATATAACTAGATTAAATTAACATTAGTAGGACCTTGCATGAGGTGAGGAATGGCTAGGGTGATTGACTAATAGCTAATTTAATTTACAGACTAAAAACAACTCAGAAATACCAGTAAATAGGCTTATAAATAGTTATATTAACTTTCAATCTTGAAAAATACTGCGTCCGATTAATTTATGTCCTAGTTGCATCGAGCAGATCAAGTAAATAAGAGATAGCTGCCCAGATAGCAAAAATCACATCTTTGTACCTGGGAAAAGAATCTGGTTTCCAACACAAGAGATAAAATAGTCAGCGCTCTATGCCCGAGCACTTTTTAAAGTGGGCTATAAGCGTAACAAGTAAAACATCGTTGCATGAGTCTGAAAGAGTAGTAAATATTAGCACATTGTGACCAATTGCATTTAAAGGAGGCAAATAAGCATATATAATTAGCGCTCTATGCCTAAGCACTTTATAAAGTGGGCTATAATTGTAACTAGTAAAGCATCATTACATGTGACAGATAGAGTACTAAAATATCAGCACATTGTGGCCAAATACATCTAAAGGAGGTAAATAAGCAAGTAAATATAGGGTACAAACAGCTCTCAAGGTAATGACTGGAATTACCGCTACGAAGAAAAAACTTTCTGTTATACAATTTTAGTACTACCTATCCGTTTGCCACAGCATAAGATAGGTGCGCACCAGTTAGACCTCAGCGAGTAAAGCTGAGTTAAAGAGAACCAGCGTTTGAGCAGTTGGTCATACAAACAGCATGAACCCAAAAAATATAACAGCTCTATTTCTACACAAAATACATCATAAACGCTCAATACACAGTACATGCCATGTGGGTGAAATATGCTCAGAACCTGGATAACATAGCGTTTTACCAAAGTAAAGTTAACACAGATTATGGGTAGATAATGCCTGATGTTAAGTTATCAATCTCGCCTTCATTCTTGCTGGATGGGTTCGGAGCCGATCCTCGGCTCCGACTCGGCACTTACTAAGCTCGAGAGCTAATTTTACCAGCTTGAGGCAACCCTATATCCCATGATGCAAGGCAGAGACTACCCAGATCTCGTTTGCCGCTTCGCTTACGAGGTGCCTCTTTTACCAGCTCTAGGTAAGTTTTCTTCATATTAAGACTTTTAGTCTCATCCCTTTTAAATTTAATAACCTTAGTTGTTTTTGTGAACCTTAATGTTTATTTTAACCCTATTCCCGTTAGTGTTCCCTTTTTTTCGGGTTATTTATCCCCTTCCCTAGGTTAGGCCTTAGACCTTCCCCTTTCCTAATTTTTCCTGTCAGGGATTCTGTGTGTGTTTGAGTGTGTTGTATCCCTGTTTAATTTTAGATTATTGGATTGGGTGTTATTTGTGTGTGTGTGTCTGTGTTTCCTTGTCACTTGTGTTTCCTCGACACAGCTATGTCGAAGGACACAAAGGTCTCAGGCTTCAAGAAGTGTGACTCGTGCTGTCAGAAGATGTCTCTGACAGACGGAAACACTTCTTGTGTTTACTGCCTGGGACCTCTGCACCTGCAGGACTCTTGTGCTATCTGTCATGCCTTCAGACCAAGAGTCCTGCAGGAGCGCAGAAATTAATTAATATTGAGGGGCTTATTAAAGCCTGAGAGCTCCCCGACTAAGTCGGCTCCGGGGAAGCCCTCGAAACCAGTCAAGCCTTCGGCTTCAAGTCCCAAGCCATCGGCTACTGGTTCTGCTTCTTCAGTGCCGAGATTGGCTCTGGCCAGAGCCGATCCTTCCCTTTTAGAAGTCACAGTATCGGCTCCATCCAGCGCCGATACTGCCAGATCTGGGCACTCAGTGTCGGCTCCGGCTGGAGCCAACGTATGCTCGGCTCCTTCGGCTCCACCTATCTCTAAAAAGAGATCATGATCCCCCTCATTGGAATCAATACGTTCGGCTCCGAGATCACCCCTGCTCTTGGAGCGGAGCCATCGGAGCCATTCTTCTCGGTCATCCAGGCTGTCTGATCACGACCTCGAGAGAGTGGTGAGTAGACGGGCATTGGCCCAAATGCTCCATAGCCCGTCTCAACAGACGGTAGCTATCTCACATCCACCTAACATTCCTCCTTCGACTCTCTTACAGAGCTCGGAGCTGGAGCTCCTCGGAGCCGTGACTGTTGTAGCTTCGGAGCCGATACCACCCCCCCTTTCGGCTCCATCATCCTCCGCTCCGATTTCCTCCTTGAGGCCTTCATTGGAGGGATCTGGGCGTCTGGTCTCTCTCATCGGCTCCGAGGGGGCGAGTGGCATCGGACCCTTGTCCGACCCCGTTCTCCCTCTCGGGGCTTCGGTGTTGGTGAGCTCAGCCCCAACATCTGCCTCGGAGCCTTCCCTCTCAGTGAGGCCAGGAGTTCCTATCTCTTCGGAGTGGGAACCTTCTGGTCTCTCTGACGGGGGAGCCTTCAAGGTGATGAGGAGTGTACTAGCCCCTGGGCGTAGTCAACGGTCAGTTCCATCAGCTCCTCCCACTACAGTGCCTACTGACATCTCTTCCCACTCTCTTGCTCCCGGACCCAGAGATCCAACGCCTCAGATTTCCCCATTGGGAATATCTTCCTCTTCCGAGGCTTCTCCTGATCCGTCAGGTGAACCTCCGCGTAAGAGGACATGTAAGAGGAAACATCTAGACTCCCCCGAGTCTATTGCATCTGATACTGACTTGGATGAGTCGGAGGGATCCCCAAGGTCCTCCTCTGAGGATGTCTCTTTCTCGGATATCCTTGAACTCCTTAAGCAGAGGGGGAACTGGCCCTCCCTTAATCCTTCCGAGGATGAGTCAGTATACCTGGAGGCGTTCGGATCTCGACCTTCCACCTCCTGGGTGTCTCCGCCTTTCGACCCTCTTATGGACGTAGTGGCTCGAAAGGCGTGGATGGCCCCGGATTCGGTGGAACCTATTCCTCGGAGGCCTTCTAAATTCATTACGGCCCCACCTGATAGGCAGTATTTGACAAAAGGTGTCCCGGTTGATGCCATGGTGGTGGCTGCAGCCACCAAAAAGGAACTAGCTGATCCTTCAGTACCTGTCCATCCTCCTAACAAGGATGCTAGGACTATGGACAGGTACGGCAAGCGGATTTTTTCTTCAGCGACCTTTGCCATGCGATCGCTGAACTACTTGTGTCACTTCACCCACCTTCAAAGAGATGTTCTTAAAGAGTTGGGAGAAGTTTTACAGGATCCGTCAGCTGCTGGGTCTCAGGATAAGATTAGCTCACAGCTAGGAATCCTAAACTCCATTGTTAACTCCTCCATGCGGCTCATTTCTTATGCAGCCGATGGAGCGAGTAGGGCCGCAGGCACAGGAGTGGCTTTAAGGCGTCAATCCTGGATGCGGCTTTGTAATTTTGCAGACCCCTTCAAGGTGTCCTTCACAAACTCCACTTTTGATGGTTCGACCTTGTTCAGACCTCAAGTGAAAGACACCTTGACTAGATGCGAACAAGATGGCAAGACTCTTTCTGCCGTAGGAGCCCGTTTCTCCACCCCTTCAAGACCTTACCCAAAAGGTCAGAAGGGAGGGAAAATGTGGTTCCGCAAATCTCAAGGAGTCACACCTGACGCACGAGGTCAGTTTACCCCCAGAGGCAGAGGGGGTAACAACCACAGACGCCACCCTAGGGGCAGAGGGGGTCTGCAGAATCAGGGTAGCAGAGAGCCTCATTCTGACAAACCCTTCCAGCATCCCTGAGATGTTGCCCGATTGTCCAACTTCGGAGGCAGTCGGGGGAAGATTATCGCTGTACCCAATAGCCTGGCTTTCCCTTTCTCAAGACAAATGGGTACAGTTGATTATATCCGAGGGTTACAAAATTCCCTTTATTCAAACCCCAATTCAGCAAAAGGGAACCCTTCCAGACGTTCCACCCGGTCTAAGGGAACTAGCAGTACCAGAGATATCAAAACTGCTAGCAAAAAGAGCCATCCAGCCAGTCCCAGCAGACCAAATAGGATCCGGAATCTACTCAAGGTTCTTTTTAGTACCAAAAAAGACAGGGGACTGGAGACCAATATTAGATCTGAGCAAACTAAACAAGTTTGTAAAGAAAACAAGATTCTGGATGGTCATGCTTCAGTCCATTCTACCCTTTCTGGGCAAGGACAATTGGATGTGCTCGGTAGATCTTCAGGATGTGTACTATCACATAAAAATTCACAGGCGCTCCAGAAGATTTCTCCGCTTTTGGCTGGGGACCAGTCACTTCCAATTCAGGGCCCTGCCTTTTGGACTCACTACAGCCCCCAGAGTGTTCACCAAATGTATGGCAGCGGTTACGGCTCACCTGAGACGTCAAGGATTCCAGGTGTTTCCATATCTAGACGACTGGCTCCTCACTGCCACCACCAGGCATCAACTTCTCCAAGCCAGAGATTACACCATTCACATTTGCAGAGGGCTAGGGATTTCTACAAATTTCAAAAAATCTGCCTTGTCACCTTGTCAATCTATTACTTTTATAGGCACAAAATTGGACACCGTACAACTTTCAGCAAAGTTAACAGACCAAAGGATCTTGGACATTCAAAGTCACGTCCAGGTGATTCTTCTCAGCAACAAAATTCAGGCCAGATTTGCTCTGAAAGTATTGGGTCTTATGGCGGCCGCCATAACACTTCTTCCCTTTGCCCGCTTTTACATGCGTCTTCTACAGTGGATGCTATTCGCCCAATGGTCCTTTCAACAACTTCCCATGCGTCACAGGATCACAATAACTCCAACTTGCAAAAGGCATCTGACCTGGTGGATGTCATCCCCTCAAGTCCATCAGGGCAGACCCTTTGTTCCTCCTGCCCTGGTCGCCACGGTTACATCGGACGCCTCCCTGATCGGGTGGGGGGGGCATTATCAGGGCAGGATGGTCCATGGCACTTGGCAACCTTTCGAATACCACCTGCACATAAATGTCCTAGAGATGAGAGCAGTGCTTTTAACGTTGCAAGCCCTCAACGACTCTTTTCCCCTGGGAACTATTGCAGTCCAAACGGACAATATGTCCATAGTGTGGTATATCAACAAACAAGGCGGAACCAAGTGCTATCCACTGTGTCGAGAGGCTCTCAGACTTTGGCAGTGGGCAATCTCTTCTCAGTGGTTTCTGATAGCAACGCATATCCCCGGGAAATCCAACATCATAGCGGACAGGTTGAGCAGAGCTATTCTCATGCCTCACGAGTGGTCTCTCAAAGAATCAGTGACGGAAGAGATTTTTCAGGAGTGGGGCCTTCCTTGCTGCGACCTTTTTGCTACACCTCAAAACAGCAAATGCCCAGACTTCTTCTCTCTCTTCCCCCTTCCAGGCCATCCCCCCAGAGACGCTCTAACCCAAGATTGGCCCCGGGGACTTCTTTATGCCTTTCCCCAGATACCTCAAGTAATTCAGAAAGCAACCGCCTTGAGAGCCAAGTTGATTCTCATTGCCCCTTATTGGCCTCAACAGATATGGTTTCTGTTCCTACATCGTTATCTCTTGGTACAGCCATGGCATCTGGACCCGGTTCCAGATCTTCTGACCCACCAGTCGGGGCAGCTGCACCAATCCATACCTTCTCTCAACCTCACTGCTTGGTTGCTCCACTTCCATCCTTAGCCAGGCTTCCTATGATTTCTAATCCCGTCCGGGATATCATAGTAGTTTCCCTTAAATCTTCCGCCAGAAGGATTTACACTAGTAAATGGCAATGTTTCTCCTTCTGGGCAAAAGCTAGGAATATAAACCCCTATACTGCTGCAATTCATTTGGTCTTGGACTTCCTAGCTGAGATTTTTCATTCAGGATCTTCTTCCTCCACAGTAAAAGTTCAGTTGGCAGCCATTTCGAATTTTCATATAGGCTTTTTGGACCACAACATTATGTCACATAAACTTTGCAAGGCATTCCTTAGAGGTATCTTTTTACTTAAACCTCCGATTAGAGACCCCCCACCACAGTGGGATCTAAATTTAATTTTAACATCCTTGATTCTTCCCCCTTTCAAACCGGCGGCTGCCTGTTCATTGAAATTTCTTTCTTGGAAGACGCTCTTTCTAGTCGCCTTTACTTCTGCCAGGAGAGTATCTGAACTTCATGCTCCCTGCATTCGTCCTCCCTACTTAATCTTCCACAAAGACAAGGTATCTCTAAGGACTAATCTGTCTTTCTTACCCAAAGTGGCATCGCAGATGAACTTAAATCAATCCATTGATCTTCCATTTTCCCAAATTATTCTGATAGAGCGGGACAAAAACTACATTGTCTTGATGTTCACCGCCAACTCAGATATTATCTGGACAAAACTAAACATTTTAGGAAATCTGATCAACTGTTTCTATCCTATGCAGAGAACAGGAAAGGCCTTCCAGTCTCCAAGGTGACTTTATCTAGATGGCTGTCTTCTGTGATTACTTACATTTATCAGCTCAGAGGCAAAGAGTTGATTTCTAGGCCAAAAGCCCATTCTACCAGAGCTCTAGCTACATCTACAGCTTTTCAGGCTAGACTTCCAATAGACACTATTTGTGCAGCAGCCACATGGGGCTCTCCTCATACCTTTGTTTCACATTACAAATTAGACTTGGCCTCCAGAGACAGAGCGAATTTTGGTTCCACCGTTCTCAAGAGTCTGTTCCATTGAGCCACCCAGGATAGAGGTGCTAGGGACGCGGTCCCATCCAGCAAGAATGAAGGCGAGATTGACAACTTAACATTAAGAAGTTATGTACCTACCATAACGTTCCATGTTAGTTGTCTTCTCTCGCCTTCTTTCTTGCGTCCTGCCCTCCATTCCCCTAGCCTGGTCAGACCGAGAAGATTATGCCTCTTCTCTTAAGAGGTTTTATCCTTTTTTTATAGCTAATCAGCTTCTAGTGTCACTAGATTAGGTTGATCCCTTTCAGAGGATTATGATGATTATGATTGTCATTTTTAGTATTGTTACTTTTTCTTCCTCCTCTCCAGTTGGAAGAATATATTGCATAATTTCCTTAGCTAGCAAACGAGATCTGGGTAGTCTCCGCCTTGCAATAGCAATAGCATAGTGGTAGAGCCTTTGCACAAAGATGAGACATTCACGGTTCGAGTTCCACCACTCCCCTCTCAATTTGTAGCAGTGGTGGTATAGTGGTGAGCATAGCTGCCTTCCAAGCAGTTGACCCGGGTTTGATTCAAGGCCAATGCAAGAAATCTGTACATTTATGGGAGGGTGGCCTAATGATTAAGGTGTTTGCCTTACAAACACAAGGTGCAGGGTTTGAGTCTCACAAGGGATAATTGGCTAAGCTTAAAATGGCTCACAAGGGCAGTTAGCTTAGTACTAATCTATGAATCTATGAATCATGGGATATAGGGTTGCCTCGAGCTGGTAAAATTAGCTCTCGAGCTTAGTAATTGCCAAGTCGGAGCCGAGGATCGGCTCCGAACCCACCCAGCAAGAAAGAAGGCGAGAGAAGACAACTAACATGGAACGTTATGGTAGGTACATAACTTCTTATTCAGCTAACAGAAAGTCTGTAAATCAGTAAAACATGTAAGTATATCACAGCAAATTCAAAAAATGCACACTTACGGACCGCACACCACACAGAGGACCAGGAGTAGGTCTGCTAAGGGAGAGGGATTTAAAAATGGCGCCACAAGTCCTAACCTATATTTATAGGTTTGGGATAGATACTAGGGAAGAGAGGGGGTGGGCGGCAGGAAGTACTTGGCAGAGGAGGGGGGAGGGGAAGTACAAACTACCTAGAGGGATTGGGCAGGTCTTGTAGCAGGAAGAGAAAAAAGAGTGCAGGTAAGGAGATATGTAGAGCTGAGAGAAGCTGAGATGTAATCAGTTATTCAGTGAGACTGAGATTTATACAGCTTAGAGTAGGTAAGTGGCACTTTCTTCAATTATTTTCCAAACAAGAAATGTAAAGGGTGTCCTTAGTTCTCGGTAAAGGGGGTAGGTATTTAGTAAAGAGTCCAGAAGCAGGAGTAATTAAGAGACAGATAGAATGAGCTACCTAGATGAAGTACTGTTGATATAAGAAGTTAAAACCCTGATGTTAAGTTGTCAATCTCGCCTTCATTCTTGCTTGATGGTTCGGCTCCAACTCGGCACTTTGCTAAGCCCGAGAGTCACTTTTACCAGCTCGAGGCAGCCTCATATCCCATGATGCAAGGCGGTAAGTACCCAGATCTCGTTTGCCGCTTCGCTGATGAGGTCCTCCTTTTGCCAGCTCCTGGTAAGTGTTAGCTTTTAACTACTTTTTGCCCCTAAATTTTAACATTTTTCACTTTTCTTTAAAATACCTTCCTTTTTACTTAATTGTAAGCCCTTTTCTGACTAAAATTATATTTCCTTCCCCTTCTTTTAGTCAGGCCTTCATTCCCTCCCATCCCCCCCCTGTCAGGGTGTGTGTGTGTGTGTGAGAGGTTAGTTACTATATATTAGATAACTTTAGTTGGCTGATTGGGACTGTGTTGTTGTGTACTGCTTGTGCAACTATGTCCAAAGAAAGGGTCTCAGGCTTTAAGAAGTGTGACTCGTGCTGTCAGAAGATGTCTCTGACAGACGGTCACACTTCTTGTTTATATTGCCTGGGACCTCTCCACCTGCAGGACTCCTGTGCGATTTGTCATTCCTTTAGTCAGAGAGTCCTGCAGGAGAGGAGAAATAAGTTGATTTTAAGGGGTCTCCTTAAACCGGAGGGCTCTCCGGCCAAATCGGCTCCGAGCAAGACTTCTAAGTCTTCTAAGGCCCAGGCTTCTGTATCTAAGCCGGTGGCCTCGGCTCCGACTCCTTCGGAGTCGAGATCGGCTCCGGCTGGAGCCGATCCTGTCTTGCAAAAATCTTCGGCACCGATGGCTATCAGTGCTGATACTGTTTTGGTCACATCGGTGTCGGCTCCGACTGGCACCGACCACCATGTGGCTCAGGCTTCGGTGTCGGCGCCGACCAGCTCCGACACCGTTACTGTTGTGTCTGTATCGGCTCCGGCTGGAGCCGATGCATCGAGACTTTCATTCGGAGCCAAAAAGTCCTCGGCTCCGTCTGGATCTGTGGTTTCTTCGGCTCCGATGGTTCCTTTGAGGAAGAGGTCCAGGTCCCCTTCCTTGGAACCGATACTCTCGGCTCCGGCCTCACCTCCCCTCTCGGAACGGAGCCATCGGAGCCGATCATCTAGGTCGTCCAGGCTTTCAGACCATGATTTAGAGAGGGTGGTAAGTAGATTATTGAAATCACAGGCACTGGCCCAGATGCTGCATAGTCCGTCTCAACAGACGACTATTAGTCCACACCCTCTTCAAGTTCCTCCTTCGACTCTACCTCAGAGTTTGGAGCTGGAGTCTTCGGGGATAGTTACTGCTATGGCTGAGGAGCGGATACCCCCCCCTTCTGCACCCTCGGCATCTACTCTTATCTCCTCTTCGAGACCTTCCTTGGAGGGATTCGGTGGTCGGGCTTCCCTGGTCTCCTCCGAGGGTGAGTGGCATCGGACCCTTGTCCGACCCGCTCTTCCCTTGGAGCCTCGGCCTTGGTGAGCTCGGCTCCGACATCTGCCTCGGAGCCTTCCCTTTCAGTGGGCCCTGGAGTCCCGGTTTCTTCGGAACGGGTTCTCTCGGACCTCCCTGGGAGGGGGGCCTTCGAGGTGATGAAGAGTGTGCTGGCCACTGGGCTCAGCCAGCAGTCCATTCCCTTAGCTCCTCCCTCTACAGTGCCTGTCGATATCTCTTCCATCTCAGTTGCTCCCGGACCCAGAGATCCACCGCCTCAGGTTTCCCCACTGGGAATAACCCCCTCTTCCGAGGATTCTCCTGATCAGTCAGGAGATCCTCCGCGCAAGAGGACTTGTAAGAGGAAACACCTAGACTCCCTGAGTCTATCACTTCAGATACCGACTTAGATGAGTCGGAGGGATCCCCAAGATCCCCCTCTGAGGATGTCTCCTTTTCAGACATCCTAGAACTCCTAAAACAGAGGGGAAACTGGCCCTCAACTAATCCCTCTGAGGATGAGTCGGTATACCTAGAGGCGTTTGGATCTCGGCCCTCCACCTCCTGGGTGTCTCCGCCTTTCGACCCCCTTATGGAGGTTATTGCTCGAAAGGCTTGGGCTGCTCCTGACTCTATAGAGCCAGTTCCTAGGAGGCCGTCTAAATTTATTACTGCCCCTTCGGAAAAGCAATTCCTTACGAAAGGTGTCTCTATTGATGCCATGGTGGTGGCGGCTGCCACTAAGAAGGAACTTGCAGATCCTTCCGTACCTGTCCATCCTCCTAATAAGGATTCTAGGACCATGGATAGGTATGGTAAGCGGATGTTCTCTTCAGCGACCTTTGCTATGTGCTCGCTGAACTACTTATGTCACCACCAGACTCCAAAGGGACATCCTTAAGGAACTAGGTGAAGTAGTACAGGATCCTACAGCTGCAGGGGCTCAAGAGAAAATTGCTTCTCAGCTAGGAATCCTTAATTCTATAGCTAACTCCTCCATGCGACTGATATCATATGCAGCAGATGGAGCGAGTAGAGCCGCAGGTACAGGGGTGGCTCTTAGACGTCAATCCTGGATGCGGCTCTGTAATTTTGCAGATTCCTTTAAGGCGTCCTTCACAAACTCTCCCTTTGATGGGTCAGCTTTGTTTGGCCCTCAAGTGAAGGATACATTGACCAGGTGTGAACAGGACGGCAAGACTCTTTCTGCCGTAGGGGTCCGTTTTTCCATCCCTTCTAGACCTTACCCCAAAGGACAGAAGGGTGGAAAGATGTGGTTCCACAAATCCCAAGGAGTCACGCCGGATACACGTGGTCAGTTTACCCCTAGAGGCAGAGGGGGTAATAATAACAGACACCGCTCTAGAGGCAGAGGGGGTCCACAGAACCAGGGAAGCAGAGAGCCTCTCTCTGACAAGCCCTTTCAGCATCCCTGAGATGTTGCCCGACTGTCCATCCTTGAAGGCAGTCGGGGGAAGACTATCACTGTACCCAGAAGCCTGGCGTTCCCTCACTCAAGACAGATGGGTACAGTCGATTATATCCGAGGGTTACAAAATTCCTTTCGAGGAAAGTCCCTTCTCTCACACAAATTCCCTTCCAGATGTACCACCCGGTCTAAGGGAAGTTGCAGAGTTAGAAGTATTAAAGCTTCTACAAAAAAGAGCCATTCAGCCAGTTACAACAGACCATTCAGAGCCCGGAATCTACTCAAGATTCTTTTTGGTCCCCAAAAAGACGGGAGACTGGAGATCAATATTGGATCTCAGCAGACTCAACAAGTCTTTGAGAAAGACAAGATTTCGAATGGTCACTCTTCAGTCAATTTTGCCCTTCCTAGAGAAGGACAACTGGATGTGCTCAATAGATCTTCAGGACGCGTACTATCACATAAAAATTCACAGACGCTCCAGAAGGTTTCTCCGCTTTCGGCTGGGGTCCAGTCATTTTCAATTCAGAGCCCTGCCCTTTGGTCTCACTACAGCCCCCAGAGTGTTCACCAAATGTATGGCAGTGGTCACGGTTCACCTGAGACGTCAAGGATTCCAAGTGTTTCCGTATCTCGACGACTGGCTCCTTTCAGCCACCACCAGGCATCAACTTCTTCAAGCCAGGGATTACACACTAAATCTCTGCACTCAATTGGGAATTTCGATCAACTACGGAAAATCCTCCTTATTGCCCTGCCAGTCTATTACCTTCATAGGCGCAAACTTAAACACTGTTCGGATGTCAGCAACCCTCACAGACCAAAGAATCTCAGATATACAAAGTCACGTGAGGATCATCCTTGCCAGCAAAAAGGTACAAGCCAGAATGGTTCTGAAGGTGTTGGGCCTCATGGCTGCGGCCATTACCCTTCTTCCCCTGGCCCGCTTCTATATGCGCCTGCTTCAGTGGATGTTGTTCACTCAGTGGTCTTACCAACAACTTCCAATGCGTCACCAAATCCTGGTGACACAAATTTGCAAGAATCATCTTTCATGGTGGATTACTTCTCCCCAAATTCACCAAGGCAGACCCTTTGTATCCCCGGCCCCGGTAGCCACTGTCACTACGGACGCCTCCCTGATCGGGTGGGGGGGGGTCATTATCAGGGCAGGATGGTTCATGGGATGTGGCAACCGTTCGAATACCACCTGCACATAAATGTCCTAAAGATGAGAGCAGTGCTTTTAACGTTGCAAGCCCTCAACGACTTTCTTCCCTTGGGAACAATTGCAGTTCACACAGACAACATGTCTGTAGTATGGTATATCAACAAACAGGGCGGAACCAAGTCCTACCCCTTGTGTCGAGAAGCTCTCAGACTTTGGCAATGGGCGATCTCCTCTCATCAGTTTCTGGTAGCAACGCATATCCCTGGGAAAACCAACATTCTAGCGGACAGATTGAGCAGAGCTATTCTCATGCCTCACGAGTGGTCTCTCAAACAATCTATAGTGGAAGAGATTTTTCTAGAATGGGGCCGCCCATGTTGCGATCTTTTTGCTACTCCCCAAAACAGCAAATGCCCAGACTTCTTTTCTCTTCCCACTGCCAGGCCATCCCCCCAGAGACGCTCTAACCCAGGATTGGCCCCAGGGACTTCTTTATGCCTTTCCTCCCTTTCCACTGATTCCACAAGTTCTCCAGAAAGCCACCGTTTTGAGAGCCAAAATGATTCTCATTGCTCCCTATTGGCCTCGACAAATTTGGTTTCCATTCCTCCATCGTCACCTTTTGGTGCAGCCGTGGCATCTGGACCCAGTACCAGACCTTCTGATTCACCAATCGGGTCAGCTGCACCGGTCTATCCCTTCTCTCAACCTCACAGCATGGTTGCTCCACTTCCTTCCTTAGCCAGGCTTCCTATGATCTCTAATCCTGTTAGGGATATCATAGTGGCTTCCCTAAAATCCTCTACTAGAAGGATTTATACCAGCAAATGGAAACGCTTTTCTTGTTGGGCAAAAGCTAAAAATATTGATCCCTTTACTGCTCCAGTTCAAGCAGTTTTGGATTTCTTAGCGGAAATCTTTCACGCGGGCTCTTCTTCTTCCACGGTCAAAGTTCAGTTGGCTGCTATCTCGAACTTTCATGTCGGGTTCGCAGATCACAACATTATGTCCCACGGGCTTTGTAGAGCCTTCTTAAAAAGAATCTTTCTCCTGAAACCTCCAGTCAGGAGTCCTCCTCCTCAATGGGACCTAAATTTAGTGCTGACATCCTTGATTCTTCCTCCCTTCGAGCCAGCTGTTTCATGTTCCCTGAAATTTCTTTCATGGAAAACACTCTTCCTGGTTGCTATTACTGCTAGGAGAGTGTCTGAACTTCATGCTCTCTCTGTTCGTCCCCCTTATTTGGTCTTCCACAAAGACAGGCTATCCTTGAGAACTAATCCGACCTTTTTGCCTAAGGTCGCCTCAAAGAGTAATTTGAATCAGTCTATTGACCTTCCTGTATTTTTCCCAAATTACTCAAACAGATCGGAACAAAAATTACATTATCTTGATGTTCACCGCCAACTCAGATATTATTTGGACAGAACAAAACAATTCAGGAAATCCAATCAGCTCTTTATTTCTTATGCTGATAACAAAAAAGGCCTTCCTGTCTCAAAAGTGACCTTATCTAGATGGCTTTCTTCTGTCATCTCTGAAATCTATCAGCTCAGGGGAAAACAGCTGTGCTCGAAACCTAAAGCGCATTCAACCAGAAGCTTAGCCACTTCCACAGCCTTTCAGGCTAGACTTCCATTAGACACTATTTGTGCAGCAGCCACTTGGGCCACTCCTCATACCTTTGTTTCTCATTACAAATTGGATTTGGCCTCCAGGGATAGAGCCAGTTTTGGCTCTACAGTTCTCAAGAGTCTGTTCCATTGAGCCACCCAGGATAGAGGTGCTAGGGACGCGGTCCCATCAAGCAAGAATGAAGGCGAGATTGACAACTTAACATTGAGAAGTTATGTACCTACCATAACGTTCCATGTTAGTTGTCTTCTCTCGCCTTCTTTCTTGCGACCCTCCCTCCTTCCCCCTGGCCTGGACAGACCTTTTTCTCCCTACATGGAAGAATGCTTCTTAAGACCAT
The DNA here is from genome assembly GCF_019279795.1 of Protopterus annectens. Lineage (NCBI taxonomy): Eukaryota > Metazoa > Chordata > Ceratodontiformes > Protopteridae > Protopterus > Protopterus annectens. The sequence goes on from NC_056738.1 coordinate 65,960,831, forward strand.
ACAGTTCTGGTCTTCCTAACCTATCCTTCAGGCTTTTTCTCTGCCTTCTTTCTTCCTTTTGGGAAGTTTTTTATGCTAGGTGTTATTGCCTATAGACAACAAACGAGACCTGGGTACTTACCGCCTTGCATCATGGGATATGGGGCTGCCTCGAGCTGGTAAAAGTGACTCTCGAGCTTAGCAAAGTGCCGAGTCGGAGCTGAGGATCGGCTCCGAACCATCAAGCAAGAAAGAAGGCGAGAGAAGACAACTAACATGGAACGTTATGGTAGGTACATAACTTCTCATTTTATGCCTTTCTAGGGTAGGGGGGATATCAGGATATAAAGATCCTACAGGAATAGCTGGAGGTAGGTGTTAGATAGAGCTGGAGGAGTTCAGCTAGAAGTACAGAATACAAATTTTAAAGCCTGGTGTTTTACTACCATCTAGTGGCCTATGAGAAGAATTACACTAATTCACAAAGCTTGAATGGAGGTAAGGGAAAGAATATTAAAAAAAGAGGGGGATGGACAGCCACGGGGTAGGTCCACAGGTGTGCCGGCCCTTACAAATAGGTTACCCAAAGCACTCACTACTATATAGTTAAACCTGTAAAAATGTAGGATATCACCTACACTGTGAGGCTGAGCGAAGCACTTCTAGGTAGTCCACATACAGGTTACAGGTGGTGTTTTCTTTTCAGTTTAGTAGGAATTTCTTTTTTGTTGCTATCTTGTTAAATGGGGGGGGGCAGCCTGAGTCACAGCACTAGGCTTATAAGACTGTGAGGCTGAGCGAAGCACTTCTAGGTAGTTCACGTAAGGGTTACAGGTGGGGTTTTCTTTTCAATTCAGTAGGAATTTATTTTTTGTTGCTGTCTTGTTAAATGGGGGGGGGGGGGCAGCCTGAGTCACAGTACTAGGCTTATAAGACTGTGAGGCTGAGTGAAGCACTTCTAGGTAGTCCACGTAAGGGTTACAGGTGGGGTTTTCTTTTCAATTCAGTAGGAATTTCTTTTTTGTTGCTATCTTGTTAAATGGGGGGCAGCCTGAGTCACAGTACTAGGCTTATAAGACTGTGAGGCTGAGTGAAGCACTTCTAGGTAGTCCACGTAAGGGTTACAGGTGGGGTTTTCTTTTCAATTCAGTAGGAATTTCTTTTTTGTTGCTATCTTGTTAAATGGGGGGCAGCCTGAGTCACAGTACTAGGCTTATAAGACTGTGAGGCTGAGCAAAGCACTTCTAGGTAGTCTGTGTAAGGGTTACAGGTGGGGGTTTCTTTTCAGTTCAGTAGGAATTTCTTTTTTGTTGCTATCTTGTTAAACGGGGGGGGGGGGCAGCCTGAGTCACAGCACTAGGCTTATAAGGAACCGCACACCACGTGGAGAACCAGGAGTAGGTCTGCTATTAATGTTATATAACTGAACAAAAATTATATAGATAGATTTATAGATAATATACAGGTAAAATATTTTTGAAAAGTTAAACCTGTTAACATCGAGATATTCATTAATTTATGAAGCAACAGGTTAGTGGAACATAAATATTAATCCACTCATCCCTCACACTGTCATCTTCTCTACTAATTAATAATATGAGAATGAATTAAGGATAAACTAACTATAAATACTCTAAAGAAATTATTTAAATAATTACCATTAAGCTTAAACAGTAACATAAGTTGTGTCCATGAGAAATTACCAAGAAAACCTGAACTCACAGAACAGGCAGCTGCATGTAAGTGGGATTAGAATGTGTACAAAGCTAAATCTTAAAATGTAGAAATCAGAAATCAAGTGATATTATATAACCACTGATTTAGGAATTAAAATCATAGATATCTTAAATAATACCATAAATCAAATAAAATATTGCTTTCCTAAAGTGACACCACTTTAAGGACATACTTCAAAAGCAATTTCAGATGGTATTACATGAGTAGATCATAATTTCCTACTGATAGTTACCAATTAACACATTAACAAGGAAGTAAACTACTGGTTAGGTTTAACATATATGATGTGAGTCTTACATAACTCATTTGCTTTCTCTTATAATATTTCTCCTTTCCTTTCCTTATTTGCCATGATGATCTAAGTTAATTGTGAAATACTACATATCCTAAATGATGAATGAAATCAGTTATAATGTACATGTAATATTATAACATTTATTAACATATAACATATATAATAATGAGTTAAGAGCTGGAAGGAACTGAAACTTCATGGAAGGTAAAAGGAATATCATTCATGCTGTAATGTCTGCTGCACACAGAGATAGCAAATATTTTTTCTCTTCTTGTTTATTGTACAGGGAAAGTATCAGCAGTAGACTTTGGGGGTGAGGATGGATATTACATCACTTAGGTCATCACTTAAAACAATGATAGATAAGTTTATTGCTCTCTGTGGTTCAACTCATACACACCAGTGGCCTAGACAGAAAGCCAAGACAAGAACAGGCATGACTAGAAAGACTCAAATGTGACATAATTAGCGGCTGCAGGCTAAATACTAGTAGTGTTCTATCAGTCTGTTTCGATATGTAATTTATTCTCAAACTGCAGTGTTGTTATAACTACTACTGTGAAGCAGAGACTACATAAAAATAACTTTCCCCAGCCATTTGCCATGGGTCTTGCACACTGCTGGTGGTGATGGCAGTGGGGAGACAGATTGAGTGTTCTAGCATACATAATCATAAGTAGTGTAAAACCAGGACATTTGTGGTCTGGTCACCAGGCAGCAAGTGGTTGCACCCAGGGATGGAGACTGCACAGAAGTGAGTATGGTCAAAGGCCTACCATTGTGAGCACTCTCAACTTGTTAGGGATGCTGTACAATATGAAAGGTAGGTTGTAATAGAAAAAAAATCATGAAAGTTGCCTGAATTCTAGGTTCCCCTCTGATGTCAAGACATTTAGATCTTGGTGGGGGTGCAGCCAAGATGGCCAAGTAAAGACAGCTAAATTTAGAGCTCTGCACAGTCTGCAGAATTATGCTTACAAACAGGAAAATTATTTTTTTCATAACTTATTCATAATAGTTTTGACTTTATTACCTCAGATTTTGGTAGAAATATATAAAAACATTTTTGCCATTTTCATCTGGCGATTACTTCATCAAATAAAGATGAGCAGCTCTAAGCATTCTTACACTGACTCATCTTTGAGAAAGGATTTACAGCAAGTAACTTCCATCTTTCAGGAGGGGTGGCCATGGTGGTGCAGCGGTTAGCATTGTCGCCTCACAGCAAGAGGTTCTCTGGTTCGATTCTCAGCTGAGGTGCCTTCTGTGCGGAGTCTGCATGTCCTCCCTGTGGTCACGTGGGTTTCCTCCGGATGCTCCGGTTTCCTCCCACATCCCAAATACATGCTGTAGGTGGATTGGACACTCTAAATTGGCCCTAGGTGTGAGTGTGTGCGTGTCTGTGCCTTCTGTGGAAGGTTGGGTGCTGGGCTGGCAACTCGACACCGTAAAACTCCACTGCCAATCATGAGCAGGCAGGAGATCCGCTGTGGCGACCCCTAACTGGGAAAAAGCCGAAAGAAGAAGAAGAAGAACTTTCATCTTTCAGGAATTATCTCTGAAAATGGATGGTTTCCAAGTGAAGCTAGAAACTCTTAGAGAGAACTGCCTAAAACAAATAGATGTCTTAAAAGAACTGTTCCAACAAAAACAAAATAAAATTTCTGACATGGAAACTGCCTTGAATGATATGGATGGGAGACTAAAAGAAGAAGATTCCCAAACTAACTTCATCCTTAAGCAGAATACCTGGATGTCCTTCAAGGATGCATCTGCAGTCCTAACATATGGGTTGTCCTGCCTCAGGCAGCCCTTCGGTCGGCCGGATTCCAAAGTCTGGGTCTGGCTTCGGCTGATGTCGCACTTCACCCGACGTCATAGCTGCTGTTTATTGGGTATAAAGGCATCAGCCGACACCATTTTCCTCAGTCTTTCTTGCCGCGCGGTGCCCGAAGCAGAAGCTGTTCGCAAGTGCCGGTCGGTCAGATCCAGAGATTTCTACTACCGAAGACTTCTAAAAAGCTAAGTACCCCGTTGGGGACTCTTTCTTGCCTCAGCCGATGTCAGACAAAGTAAATAATTGTTTAACTTGTGGGAAACAAATACCTCATAAGGATTTCCACTCTTACTGCCTTCCTTGCTTAGGCCCAGACCACGACGTATCAGCTTGTCTAGCCTGTGCTTCCTTCAACCGACGGATCTGGAAAACAGTGAAAGAAGATGTAACATCAGAATTTTTGGTCTTCCAGAAAAATCTGAAGGTAATGATTTAATTTCCTTTGTGAATACTTAGATACCTGAAATATTAAATCTACAGGAAGATTTCTCTTCTGATATTGAAAGGGCTCACAGAGCTATAGGCAAGCCTGTTTCACCACCTTTTTCTCCACCACAATCCATTGTAATACAATTCTTATCATATACTGACAAAGAACTAATACTTAAGTCTGCTTGGAGAAAAACTCCTTTGAAGAATAAATAGAACCTAATCAGATTTTTTCAATGATTACTCGACTAAAGTTATGGACTTGAGGAAAAGTTTCTGACCGCTTGTTAAATCTCAACAAAATCTAAAGCAAAACAACATTAAAGCCCAAATAGTCTATCCGGCCAGAATTTAAATTCACTTATCAAAATGAAATAAGAATCCTTAATAACTTAGAGGAAGCTTATTCATTCATCAAAAACAATAATATTCCTATTGCAGAAGACAGGGACTGGACATCTTCTTCCCTGAAAAAAGATTTGAAAAAAAACCTCCTGGACTAATTTAAAGAAAAAGAATCAAAATACAGAGCTTACGTATATTAAGACTAGCAAATTTGTCAAAATATCTACCTCAAAATGAGTTTTTTATTTACACAATGTTTTCTTTATTGTATTAATATTTCTCAACTGGGATTATAATTCCAACCACTAAAAGTCAATTTTGGTAAGAACTAATATCTTTCAAATCCTCTACTCAGATCTACTAGCTCCAAGATATGATATACTATATTTGTTACTTCTTACTAGCACTATATAGTATTCTTCCCTGACTTATCCATATTTCATAAACATTCACAGGTAACTTGTTTTATCATTTTATAGCTTAAGTATTTGTTTACAGGTTCACTTTCTTAGAACTGTTATTAGTTATTTATTAAGTATTCACTTGAACTCTTTGTGTTTTTATTGGGTTACTTCGTCTTACTAAGTTTTTGTGCAGTTTGAGTTGCACGGTGGGAGCTCTTTCTCTGGTGGTGTAGTTAACTCGATGTGTGTGTTTTTTGAGTTACTTTTCTTTGTGCGGTTGTGGGATGAATTGCTTTCCCTAGTGGTATAGTGAACTTGATGTGTGCTTTTTTTTTTTTTGATTATATGATTGCCACCTTTAAACTAAATGACTCGCTTGTCAGCAATTGACTATTAAGGCTGTTAAACTCAGTCTTGTCATAGAAGTTTTACATTTTCCTCATGACACTGTGTGAGCTGGTCCTGCAGTGTTGGTGACTGATTCCTTGATTGCGACTGTCGGCCGTATGAACTTTACTCTCTTCCGTTACCTTTAACAAGAAGCCACTAATGCTTCCATTACAAAGCTTTTCCTGTATCTGAGTGACCATGATTACTTCCTTTCCCCTTTAAGTGAGCACATTCTTTTTTAACACAGTGAAAACACGGTCTCTTTTCTAACAGAAGGGGAAAGTGAAGGGTTGATATTAAACGGATGCAATAATCAAATGCTGGCATCCTATCTTTCAGTTTTGTGGCTCTCATTTGCAGCATATAGTTATAGAAGTCACATAAATGCATTCCCTTCACTTCAGTTCATTCTGAATATGGTCTGCTGATAAAAAATAATGTTTAAGTGTTATTAAATAATCTAATAAACAAGATGCTAGAGAAGAGAGAAAATTAGTTTTACTATTCATTTCTTTCAGCTACATAAACACTATACAATACAAATATAGGTATCTCAAATGTGGCTTATTTTGTTAAAGTTTATGTAATGTAGATAGGATTTGCCTAACCATCTAAACTTAGTTATATGTGCTGTGATAACTTCCTTCAGAGGAGTTACTTTTGTGTACTTTCTGGGACTCTAAAGTTTTGTTACATGTTTGTGTCAGAGAGATGAACGTATAAATCAGTCCATTCATAAATGTAGCTGTTAATTCTGCAGAGCCTTTATTTTCAGTCAAAGCAACTGGCCTGATGTTTCACAGATAAAGCTACCAGAACAGGTCTTCCATGCATTATCAGCCCTCATGCTAACTGCAGTCGTATGAGAATGATTTAATTATCAAAGACATTACACTGATGAGATAGAAGGGAAGGGAATTATAAACACTATCTCACAGGTTTTTTTTTTTGGTTTTTTTTTGTCTTTTTGTCTTCACTACACATCACAGAAACACTCAGTAAAAATGGAGAGAGTGACAGGGGTTAAATGTATATAGGCTGATTTATGAACAGCTCATTAACAATTATATATTCATTCCCCGTTTTGTTTTATTTGAACCAATTCTTTGTCAATGTTCTTATGCCTGGCACACTACCTTTTTGGACAAATCTGTTAGAAGCATCAGGGTTTAGAGTTTTAAAGTTGTGAGGACCGCTGAGTTTATATGCAGCCAGTAGTGAATTATGTGCTTTTTATGTCCTGACCCATTCCTCTTTAATGCTTCATAATACCAATAAGTCAAATCTGAAGATAAAGTCAATAAGCAGGTCCTAGGTTTACCACAAAAGTGAATACTGATCACCTTTGACTATAACTTCCTGCAGTCATCCCAACTGTTGAGGTTTGAATAATGTTATTCATATCCCATGTACCCAGCCATCCCAAGTATATAGGAGAAGCTGTTCTGGAGGTGGGAGTAAAACATATACAGAAACATTAGAGTTGTATTCTGTGGACACCCTTACTGTATGTTTTGATCTGATGTCCTTTTCATGCTTCCTCAACATATAGGTTACAGATCTGACTTCGGATCTGATTCTGCCACATTCCACAGACTTTCGGATCCAACTCTTGAGCTCCTCCCACTACCCAAAATGCCTACGTCTGCCCACAGTACCTCAGATCTCATTTGCTGTCATCCTGCATGCATGAGGATCCTCTCTTAGAGCAATCTGTTAAGGATAGTTTGAGTGTTTTGTGAGTGCTTTCTCTCAAAATTTGTTTTATAATTTTCAATAACTTTAAAATATAGTTTCATAACTCCTTCTTCCTTTATTCTCTTAGATTTACAGGTTTTTTCTGTATATTAGTCCTCCTACCTTTGTAAGATAAAATTTCTTACGTACCATCGTTGGTACTTTCTTCTTTCCCTATCTTTCCTACCCTATTGTCAGGGTATTTCTCACTAATATTGTTGGTAGCCTCTTCTGTTTAAAAAAAAAAAAAAAAAAAAAAAAAAAAATATATATATATATATATATATATATATATATGTTTTTTTTTTTTTGTTATAGAGCTAGGGCTGAGAGTAAGCTGACAGAATTCAAGAAATGCACTTCCTGTGGGCACAAAATCCCAAATTCTGATTCCCGCAGGTAGTGCATTTACTGTTAAGGGCAGTACACTTTAATACAAGCTGCAACTCAAGATCTTTTGTGGATAGGAGGAATAAGTTAGTTCTCAAAGGGTTAGTGCCCTCTTTTTCTTCCTCCTTGGGGGCTCAAACCAAGACTCCATTAACCTTGGAGCCTCTGCAGAAGATGCAAAGATCTTCAGATCCAACTTCATCAGATCCAAAGAGAAAAGCTTCAGATCCAATGGTTATTTCAGGTAGTTCTACTTCTCAACCTATGGATCCAAAACCTTCAGGTCCACCTTCTGCAATTTCTAAAACTCCTACAGCTTGCTCACCCCAGTTTGTTATTGATCAATTTCTCCTCTGTTCCACTCCCATCCCACATGTAGACTCCAAGGAAACATTTTAAATCTCAGTCCATTACCTCATGTGTCAGGTCTTCCAGGAGTCTTTCTGAAGTTGAAGTGGATAGGATGATGACGAAGTTCCTCAGAGCTCAGATCCAGATGGGGGTTATACTGGCTCTGTTTCCCATCAGATCTGTGAGCCTCCCTTCCACCTCCAATATAGTTGTATCTTCTTCTCTGATCTGTCCTTCAGTTTTGGAGCCCTCAGATCCAAGAGCTCTGAGAGAACCGGTGTCAGAGGCGAAGAAGGTTACATCTTCGACTACTATGGTTTCCCTTACTCGTTCTGCTCCTATACCCTCACATCAGGATGAGTCTTGGAGCTGAAGCATCAACATCGGGTCCTCGGGGCCGAGATCTACTCTGATGCTGTTGGAGCCATCCTTGCCCCTCAAAGCCTTGGTGCTACATAGCTCAGGTCTGGCTCCCTTCTTGAAACATGGATCTAGACAGTTATGGCTTGTCTGCTTTGGAAGTCTCAGCTGTGGTGTGAGCAGCCACTGCCTCTCCTGGTCCGTTGGCCTTCAAGGTAGTGGAGAGGGTATTCTCTCATCCAAGATACCCAGTCTCTCATACACCTATGGATCCTACTTTTTGTAACTGTATGGTACCACGCGCTGATCCCATCAGACCTACTCCACAGGGACAGCCAGGACCAACTAGCATTCAGACAGTTCCTTTAGAGGAACTGTCCCTCTCTTCAGACACTTCCCCAGAGCATTCCACTAAAGAGCTTCACTATAACAGAATGTGTAAAATAAGATGCACAGATTCCCCCTTGAAATCTCTTACTAGATATACTAACTGTGATGAGGGAGAGGGGTCCCACAGATCACCACCTGATGATGTCTCATTTGAAGACATTTTGGAGATCCTTAAGCAGAAAGGTTTTGGCTCTCAAATGATCCTTCCCCTGAGGAGTCAGTATTTCTGGAAGCTTTTGGTGCTGGCCCATTTACATCTTGGATGACTCCCCCAACCAATGAGCTCATTGGCCTAGTCTCTCACCAGGCATGGAAGGAACCACATTCAGTTGAACCATTCCCATGTTGTCTAGATAAGATTTTCGCCCCTCCAAAAGACAAATATCATTGGAGCAAAGGCATCTGTATTGATGCAGTGGTTGTTGTGGCAGCTACTAAAAAGGAGCTAGCAGAAAAGAGCTCCTCTGTCCATCCCCCTAACAGAGAGTCTAGGGATCTTTGGAACAGGTTTGAAAAGCATATACTTATGTCAGAAACCTTTTGCCTTAAGGTCCCTGAATTATTTGGCACACTTTACAAGGCTACATTGACCAAGGAGCTCTCAAAATCCCTCTCTGAGTTCATGTCAGCAGAGGACTATAAAAGATCATCCTCACAGCTAGCCACCCTATTATCTATTTCCATTGTGTCCATGAGGTTGATTCCCAATGCTGCAGATGGTATCTCATGGTTGCTGGTTCAGGCATTGCCATATGGAGACACACCTGGATGTGGCTATGTTAATTTGCGGAGCCTTTCAAGTCTTCTTTCATCAGTGCTCCTTTTGATGGAACATCCTTGTTTGGCTCTTCTGTAAAAGAAACACTTTCCCACATTGAAAAGGAAGGGAAGATCCTGTCTGCAATAGGGATTCATTTTCTACCCCTCAGTGATCATTTTCATGGAATCAAAGTAGAGGTAACAAAATGTGGTTTTGTAAATCCTAGGGATCTTTCTAGAATTCACGTGGTGACAACTCATTCAAAGGTAGAGGAGAGAGTTCAAATGGAAGATGCCATCCCCACAACAGAGGAGGCCCACAAAACCAGGGTTTCTGAGATTCCTTTCTAGATAGACCCTTTCAGCGGTCCTGAAGGCTGCCCAACTGCTCGCCTTTGGAGGCAGTTGGGAGATGCTTGTCCTTGCACTCAGCTGCCTGGGCTGCTATAACTAAAGATTCTTGGGTGCTAAAAATAATATCCAGAGGTTATTTCAAACCACTTTTACAGATTTCCCCCCAACCTAAAGAAGAATGCCCCCCAACTCCACCCAGTCAGAGAGAAGCTGTAGCTCAAGAAATTCAGAAGCTACTGAGAAAAAGAGTCATCCAGGAGGTCCCACAAGATCAAACAGGATTCAGAACTTACTTGAGGTTCTTGTTCTTTTTGGTGCCAGAAAAGACAAGGGACCTGAGCATAATTTTAGATCTAAGCAATCTGAACCAGTATGTGAGGAAATCAAACCTCCAAATGCTCTTATTTCAGTCCATTCTACCTCTTTTACACAAGGATGATTGGATGTGCTTAATCACTCTTCAGGACACATACTATTACATTAAAATGAACCAACACTCCCGAAGATACTTGTCCTTTTGGTTGGGACGCAGTCACTGTCACTTCAGAGCCCTGCCCTTTAAACTCACCACAGCCCCCAGAGTGTTTACCAAATGTATGGCAGTGGTGGCAGCTCACCTAAGACTGCAAGGATTCCAAGTGCTTCCAAACTTAGACGACTGGCTCCACACCACCCCAACGAGACAGCTTCTAGAACAGTCCATGGACTGTTTGCTCCAAATTTGTTAGACACTAGGCATTACAGTCAACATTTCCAAATCCAAATTACAGCCAGTACAGAGCCTGGAGTATATACTGGTGTTCCTTAAACAAAGTACACCAGATTGCTTCTCTACCTCTCCTGCTCCTCCAGCCAGCCTTGCCCTTCAGGCTCTGGGTTCCATGGCATCGTCTGTAGTCATAGTCCCATTAGCACCTTGCTGTATGCGTGTTCAACAACGGACTCTAGCTGTTCAGTGGTTTATTTGAATCCTCTGTCCTTCCTAGTCAAACTCACTCCAGTATGCAAAAACCATCTTCTTTGGTGGATCCAGTCGAATGACATTTACATAGGTCACCCCTTAATTCTGTTTCCCCCAGTGGCCACAGTGACCATGGACACCTCCCAACTGGGATGGGGGGCATTTCTTGGAAAGGATGGTCCGAGACACATGGTCCCCCCAGAGACCAGTTCACACATCAATGTCCAGAAGATATGAGCAGTCCTTTTAGCTTTTCAGGCATTTCAAGATACTCTCCCTCTGGGGACTATTGCGATTCAAATTGACAACATGTTTGTAGTCTAGTACATCAACAAGCAAGGGGGGACTCAGTCATATCTTCTGTATCAAGAAGCTATTAGAGTGGCAGTGGGTGACCTCCTCCAATCACTTTCTAGTGGCAATGCACATACTGGAGAAATCCAACATAATAGAGGACAGACTCAACAGGTCCATTTTGATGCCTTGTGAGTGGTCTCTCAACCAGTCAGTGGTGGAAGAGATTTTCCATCGTTGGGACCAACCTTGCTGCGATCTCTTTGCAACTCCCCACAACAACAACAAATTCAGCAGGTACTTTGCCCTGATCCCTTTTCAGGGGCAGTCACCGAGAAATGCTGTAGTTCACATTTGGCCCACTGGTATCCTTTACGCTTATCCCCAGTATCTCTGCTTCCAAAATTCTTACAGAAAGCCAGTCGGTTGAAGAGCTCGGTTATCCTCATTGCTCCTTTTTGGCCCCACTAAGTGTGGTTCCCCTTCCTTTAGACTCATCTTCATTATCTTCCTTGGATACTGGACCCCAGTCCAGACCTTCTGTCATATCCCTCAGGGATAAAGCTTCCTAATATCACAGGCTTCACTCTTAACTGCATGGTTTCTCCTGTTCAATTAATAGCTAGATGCCCAGGCTTTCTTCCCTGGTTCGTCATATACTTTTGTCCTCCCAGAAAGATTCCACTAAGAGGATTTACAAGAGTAAATGGAAAAGATGGACAGTTTAGGCCCTGAAAAATGACAGTGATCCTTTGACTGCCCCTATTTCTTCAAGGCTGCAATTTTTAGCTTCTCTTTTTAAGGTGCTAGCTTTTCCACAATCAAAGTACAATTGGCAGTCATATCAAATTTTCACTCCAGATACAATGCTTCTTGCTTGGTTGCCTCCAAGTTGTGCAGGGCTTTTCTAAAGGGCATCTTTTTGCTCAGACCTCCAGTGATAGCTCCATCACCTCCTTGGGATTTAACAGTAGTACTTCAAGGATTGACTCAACAACCTTTTGAACCTTCAGCAAAAAATTACTTAAAATGTGTGTCTTAGAACACAGCCTTATTACTTGCTATTACATCAGCAAAAAAAGGATTTCTGAACACCAGGCTGTTTCAGCTAAATCCCCTTACATTATTTTTCACAAAGATAGAGTTACTTTACAAACTAATCCTTCCTTCCTACCAAAAGTAGCATCTGAATCGAACATAAATCAAACCATTAATTTACCAGTCTTCTTTCCTAAATTTTTGAATAAGGGAGAATATATGTTATATGTGGTCTAACACATGCTTTGGAAGCACAAGGGTTATGCTGCTTCATCAGACTGGAGTCAAAGAGCAAAGTGCTACAAAACACTATGAATCTACAACCTCCTTCATTAAGACATTCAGTAATGAAGACTATCCGGAAACAACATATGTGAAAGTAAGTGAAGATAAGTCAGTTCTAAAATCAAATCTGATATCATTTCTAAAAACCTCAACTGTTACCATGAGGACACAAGTTTTCAACTAAGACAGAGAGAGTCACTTTTGTACTGCTTGACACCAATCCACAAGTGTTCCCCCTCACCTGTGTTCTGATGCTGACTTAAAACTCAAACTACACCTGCAGGAATGCAATCCTAAAACAGGAAAGTGCACTCATTCTGCTATGTATGTTTTATGGCCACTTAACTTCAGCTAAGTCTACATTCATTTTTGTAATATTGAGCAGATGCAAAGAAGTGGCATGCACACTAGCTGGGACTCTGTCGTTAGGTCCCCCTTCTTCCACTATACTTTAGACTTTTTTAATCTACCAGCCAGTTAACCAAAGTAGCTTGCAAACATCCATTCCACATTCACACTTACCCTACCAGCTAGGATATTTTTATATCTATACATTTCTTATATGGTCCATACTGCCTGGTATTACCTTTAGGATATAGTCTGCAATTTAAGTAGTGAAGAAAACTACAGGGTCACCTGCAGTTGGTGCACACTAAAGTGTACTTGCTGTCTGGGAACATCAGCACTGACCTACTGAGTTTAGTTTACTGATAGTTTTCTGCACATTGTCTCTGCACTGTGTATTGATAGCCTGGTTCTCTAATCTCCACAGTCTACCTAGACAGAGTGTGTCTCAAACTGTGGCCTACCCCTCCCCTTCCCAGCGTACTTATTGAACCTACTAATTGCAGCAGCACTGCAAGCACCATTTTTAAAATAATGTCATAGATTCAGCAGCCCCCCAGTGCATCCCATGCATAGCGTTCTCACCATGTTAGTTTGCTTTGCTGTACTACATTTGCTTGTTTGTTTGCATACATTCTGTACCTTTTAAAATACTGTGTAATTATTGCCAAATATCAACAAGCATTAAGTTCTAAATTGCGAACTGACCAGAAAAATGTTTATTGCAGTTTTTTCACTGATAGGTACATATGCTGCTATATTCTCCCTACTGCTATCTGTTACAAGCGCAGTTCATGTTTGTTCTAAATTACTTATATAAGGCAGTCATAATTAAGCAATGCGCTGAAGAAGTTAGTGGCCTAATGCTGTTTTCACTCGTGTAGATTGTTGAAGCCCTCTCTAAGTGTAACTGCTCATTATTCTGGTCATTTAAAGACTAGATTTTACAGCTGTGTTCGTGCATTAATTGTTCAAACACTAGAAATGTAGTTTTTGTTTAATGGTCTATTATTTTAGCATAGAACTTCTTGCTGTTTTTCTGTAAAGTGTTTATACTCGCTATATACTGTGGTTTCCCACTGTTACATTGTTATCTAACTTGGTTCCATGAAACACTGTGTCCATTCTAATTCAAGCAGCATAATTGTAATAATACACCATTTAAGGTAGTGTCTCATTTAACTAACCTCAGGTATACCCTCTAATCTGTCTTCCCTTCTATTCTTCTTTCTTACTGTCACTGTATACTGCTCAACACCAGTCCACAAGTGTTTCCCCTCACCTGTGTTGTGATGCTAACTTAAATCTCATACTACACCTGCAGGAAAGGGATCCTGAGATGGGAAAGAACACTCGTTCTGCTATGCATGTCTTACACCCATTTAGCTTCAGTTGCTAAGTCTACATTTATTTTTATAATATTGAGAACAAGCAGAGAAGTGGTGTGCACACTAGCTGGGACACTATCATTAGGTTCCCCCCTCCCCCTTTTTTCACTATACTTTAGACTTTTTTAATCTACCAGCCAGTTAACAAAGTAGCTTGCAAACACCCATTCCACACTCACACTTACCCTACCAAATAGGATATTTTTGTATCTCTACATTGCTTATATGGTACAGGATTGCCCAGTCTTAAATGTAGGACATAATCTGCAATTTAAGTAGTGAAGAAAAACTACTGGATCACCTGCAGTTGTTACACACTAAAGTGTACTCGCTGTCCGGGAATATTAGCACTGAACTGCTGTGTTTAATTTACTGATAGTTTTCTGCAGCTTGTCTCTGCACTATGTATCAGTGCCCACTCTGTTCGCCCTCAGTCCACTTGGGCTCACTCCACTCCCCCTACCCTACCCCCAATTCCCACCCATCCCAATGCATCTACACTTATTTCAAACTTACCACATCCAACAGTTACTAATATCTAATCACAAACACCACCACATAATCCACACCCTTACAAAACCCACATAATATCTACTCACTCACACACCACATAACTAACTGTACCTTCCTCCTTTCCATAACTAGTTAATCTGCTGCTATTCACCTCACCTCATGACACTTCTCTTCTTTCATAAATTAAACACCTCAACCCACTTATCTAAACAATTGGCTCCCTTCCCTTCTAAATTAATGAAAAATTTTCACCACCCAAAGCACCTAAAAATGTTACTCTTCTGCATAATTCCCCCATATTCCCTACTCAGGCCACTCACCTAACATCTTATCCAGTCAACTAGCCACCACTTTCTCCTTGCCTACCATTTGATTCCCTAACTCACACCACACGAAACCCATAACTTTTGAGATAGTGCCAGACCTCTGTACTACTACCCATATAGATCATTTTACATATAGATATGCACATCTATATTCCACATTCCAAAGTTTTCTCAAGTATAATAAACAAATTATAAAACTCATACTTAGTATGACATCTCAAACTTAGCGGTGACATTCACCCAAATCCTGGCCCCTGATCTGAACAGCAAGAATCCCACAACTCCTCTACATTTCAGCCCCACAGTGTAATAAAAACACCCTCTAAAGGATCTAAACTATTTTTCCATAACATGAATCTCAAGAGCATAGCTGATAAGATACATGAATTCCATACCAGTCTCTCATACTACTCCCCCAGTATCGCAGTACTAACAGAAACCTGGCTGAAACCAGAAATAAACAACACTGAAATTCTATACAACCACAAAAATCCAGACAGCAACAGCGAACCACAAAAAATGGAAAGGCCAGTGATAAAAAATACTTTTATAAAACAATAAATCTCTCCTAGCACCTCAGCTTAACAAAGCCTTTTCAGAGTACAGCCTCCATTGTTTCACACACCTTATATACATATCCCATAACCTCATTAAACAGTTATACAATTAAACAATAAAACAATTTAATGAGAAATTTCCCACTACAAGAAACATTTCCAGTTACATTCCCTGTTAAGTCCTACAGGGAAAAGAGTATTACATTTCAAAATAAAAATAGACTCTTTCTTGTGTAACTTATTTTTTATATCCTGGGGAATAAATATTCTTTTTCTACCTGATCTAAAATAGTCGCCTGCAACCCTAAAGGATCCCTATCATGAAATTGCTGAAAATGTGTAGCTACTGGACTCACTTCGCTAGCTTTCCTAATATCCCTAACATGTTCCATAAGCCTAACAGCGAAACTTCCCTTACTTTCCCCTATATAGAATTTTCCACATGGCAATTTGAGCCCGTATATCACCCCTTCCGTCTCACAATTAAATGGCCCCTGTTCTTGAAAGCTTATGCCATTAATTTTATCAAAACTTTTCACTACAAACGTACATCCTGCACATTTGCCACAAGGGAAGGTACCCTTCTCTACCATCCCATTATTTCTTTTCATATTAGGCATATGAAGTCTCCCATGTACCAGAAAGTCTTTTATAATTCTTCCCATCATATAAGCAGTTCTTAACTTCCTAGAATAAAGAGAATTAAGGCTAGTGGCCCTCTACAAAATATCCTAAAATATTTAACCAGACTAGTTAATTTTTCTGAAAACTACGTATACTTAATAACAAAGTATATATATTCTGGTGTTACATTGTTGTTTGTAACATTATTGATGTTATGTAGTCCAATCTCGCCTACATTCTTACCCGTGGGTTCGGAGCCGAATGTCAGCTCCAACTCGGCCAAAACTTTTCTAGCTCGAAGTTTTTCTATTGGCTGGCTAAGATGGTATAACATGCTGCACTGCTCTATATCCCCAGATCTCATTTGCCGCTCTTGTAGCTCGGACGCGGTCTCGCTCTTGGCTGTGGCTAAGTACCCTTTTTTTTTCATTATTAGAGAATTGGTTGAAAACAAAAAGCTATTTTAATAGCTATTGTATGTTCTGGTCTTGTATGATGAAAAAGTTTCGTGTTTGATCGTTTTTTTCCGTGGTACACCACTAGCTGTTTCCAGCAGGCTAGGCCCGTTTCAGTTAGAGGACCTAGTCTGTCCCTTGCTTCCTTGTGTTATATTTGTTACAGGTCTAAAACCGTTTTAATTAGAGGTTTTAGTCTTCCCTCCTGTGTTGTGCCAAAGGATCATTTTAGTTAGAGATCTTGAGGTTTTTGTTTGTGGTAGTGTTTTTCCCGCCTTGTGACTGTTTTACCATTGGTACTGTTGTCAGTTATTGTTGTCTTTGGTGCTTTGTGGTAGCTAACTATGTCCAAAGATTCTAAGGAGCATAAGCCCTCAGGCTTCAAGAAATGATCTAGGTGCAGCTATAAAATGTCCATTACCGATGGACATTCTGTCTGTGTGTATTGTCTGTGAGCAATCCATCTCTAGGAGTCCTGCAGTTTCTGTCATGCATTTAATCCGAGAGTTCTATAGGAAAGGAAGAATAAGTTGATTTTGAAGGGACTTCTGAAACCCTCCTTCGAGGAGGGTCTGGAAACTGCTTCCAGCTCCAAGACTAAATCTTCAAAATCTAAAAAGAGATCTCTGGCTCCATCAGCCTCCTCAGAGCCACCGGAGAAAATAGCAAAGTCTGCTTCGACATTCTCGACTCCATTGTCCTCGGGGCCGCAGGAAGTGTCTGTGGTTATGGAACCGGTATCGGCTCCAATAATTTTGGAACCTATTTGAAGCCGATCGCCTAGCATTAGGCCAGCATCACCTTCTCGCAGGTCCCCTTCAGAGAGGAGGTCTCAATCTTCCTCTCTATCCTCTAAATCCTCCAGGACCTTATCAGATGTGGACATCGATAGAGTGGTGCAGAGACTCCTTCAGTCACCGGTTTTGGCTAAATTGTTTTCGGCTCCGATCCAGTCGGCTCTGGAGCCCATCCTTCAACCTGCTTCGATACTTCCTCCTCCAAGCGTATCTCAGCTTTCGGAGCCAGAGTGCTCGGCTCCGTGTGATGTCCCTAGGTTGGTTCTGACAGCCCCTCCTGGCTTATAGGTGCCAACGTCAGCTCTGACCCTGTCGGCTCCATCCACGGGATTCAGGACTCAAGATTCTTCGGTCGGACCCGAGGGAGAGGCTTCGGGACACTTATCGGTTTCTAGTCTCCCTCTCGGTGCTTCAGCTCATGGAAGTCTGACTCTTGTCGTGGTTTGCGAGGCTGGTCGCTCCTCAGACTCAGGGGGACAGGCCTTCGAGGCCATGCAGAGTACGCTGGCCAGGTCGTCAGCGGCATCATGCAGGTCAGTCACTCTGTCCCCTACTACACCGGTGCATGTCTCTGGTCACCATCTATCTCTAGACAGCGAAGCCCCAAGGCCTCAGGGTACCCCCATGAGTGGTCCCCATATTTCTGAGGGGCCCCTCAGAGTCCTTGCCTGAGGAACCACCCAGAAAGAAGATGTGCAAGAGGAAGCACATAGATTCCCAGGATGAGTCTCTCACATCAGACACCGACCTCGAGGAATTGGAGGGGTCCCCCAAGTCATCCTCTGAGGATGTTTCTTTCTCTGACATCTTAGAGATTTTAAAACAAACAGGTGACTGGCCATCCAAAGCCCCCTCCGAGGAGGAGTCGGTCTTCCTGAAGGCCTTTGGTGCTCAGCCCTCCACCTCCTGGTTTCTCCACCCTTCGACGAGCTTCTGGATTTGGTCTGTCAAAGGGTGTGGAAGACCCCTGACTCTGTGGAACTAGTCCCCAGGAGACCCAATAAATTTTTGACTGCTCCTCCTGGTAAGGAATTTCTGTCCGAGGGAGTCCCTGTGGATGCCATGGTGGTGGCAGCGGCCACTGAGAAGGAATTAGCCGAGACTTCTTCCACCATCCATCCTCCTAACAAGGAGTCTAGGGCCATGGATTGGTACGGGAAGCGTACCCTTTCTTCAGTGTCCTTTACCTTATGGTCACTGAATTATTTATCTCACTTTACACGGCTCCAGAGAGATCTCCTCAAGGAGCTTGGAGATACTCCCACAGGTAACGTTTCTGAGGTGGTGACCCAGACGGTTAATGCTCAGATGTCTACCCTCAATTCCATCGTTAACTCCTCCATGAGGCTGATCTCATATGCAGCCGATGGAGTGAGTAGGGCAGCAAGTTCAGGAGTTGCTCTTAGGAGACTGGCCTGGATGCGCCTTTGTCATTTCGCAGAGGCCTTCAAGTCTTCATTCACCGATGCCCCTTTCGATGGTTCCTCTTTGTTCGGAACCAAGGTGAAAGACACCCTCACCATGTGCGAGAAGGAGGGAAAAACTCTGTCTGCTGTAGGAGTCCATTTTTCCCTTCCCTCTAGGCCTTATCCCAAGGCCCAGAGAGGTGGCAAAATGTGGATCAAGAAATCACAGAGGTTTTTTCCTGGTGCACAAGATGAGCCCCCCTCCAGAGGCAGAGGAGAGGGTGGTTATTCAGAGAGATGCCACCCTAGAGGCGGAGGAGGCCCCCACAACTCGGGAGACTGCGATTCCTTTCGTGGTTCTCCCTACCGCTGCTCCTGATGGGAGGCCCGACTGTGCGTTTCCAGAGCCAGTCGGGGGTCGAATCTCGTTATACCCGGAGGCCTGGCAAGACATCACCCAGGACCAATGGGTTCTACGAATAATTTCCAGAGGATATGTCAACCCCTTTTCATCAGATCCCCCACCAGTCAAGAAAATCCCGGATGTTCCACCCAGTCAAAGGGATTACGCAGCTTCAGAAATTTCAAAGCTGCTAGAAAAAGGAGCCATCCAACATGTCCCCACAGAACAGATTGGATTAGGGACTTACTCAAGATTCTTTTTGGTGCCAAAAAGAACAGGGGACCTGTGACCCATATTAGATCTCAGCCAATTGAATACTCACATGCAAAAGTCGAAGTTCTGAATGGTCACGTTGCAGTCTATTCTCCCATTGTTGGGAAAAGAAGTGTGGATGTGCTCCATTGACCTCAAGGATGCTTACTACCACATCAAGATGGACAGGGCATCCAGAAGTCACCTCCGCTTCCAGCTGGGAGCCAGTCATTTTCAGTTTCAAGCCTTGCCCTTTGGTCTCATCACAGCCCCCAGGGTGTTTACCAAATGCATGGCAGTAGTGACTGCTCAGTTGAGACTTCAGGGATTCCAAGTGTTTCCATATCTGGATGATTGGCTCCTTATTGCCACCACCAGGCATCTATTAATTCAGACCAGGGACGCTACTATAAACCTATGTCAACAGCTGGGCATCACATTGAACTGGGAAAATCTGCCTTGTTGCCCTCACAGCATGTCACTTTTATAGGTGCAGAACTAGACACTATCCTCATGTGGGCATTTCTACCACAGGAAAGAATCAGAGTCCTACAACAACAAGTTCATGCCTGGCTCCCCCTGAGAAGAGCAAAGGCAAGATGGGTCCTCCAACTATTGGGGACAATGGCTGCGACAATTATGTTAGTCCCTCTGACAAGGTTACATATGAGACTCCTTTAGTGGCTACTTTTTACCCAGTGGTCTCTCCAATGTCTTCCACTTTCTTACCCTATTCTACTCACAGACAGGTGCAAACAGGATCTCAGTTGGTGGCTTTGCACCGACAACCTGAATGCAGGAAAGCCTTTTGTTCCTGCGCCCCCGATTGCCACAGTGACCACGGATGCCTCCCAGATGGGGTGGGGGGGGATTATCTAGGCAGGACAGTCCAAGGCATGTGGCAAGAGCACGAGATGCATCTGCATATCAGTGTCCTGGAGATGAGAGCTGTGCTACTAGCATTGCAAGCACTTCAGAGCTTTCTTCCTCTCGGGACTATTGCAATCCACTCAGACAATATGTCAGTGGTGTGGTATCTGAACAAGCAGGGAGGAACCAAGTCCTATCCCCTTTGCAGAGAGGCCATGCAAGTGTGGCAGTGGGCAGTGTATTCCCAATGTTTTCTGGTGGCAACGCACATTCCGGGGAAGTCCAGTGTGATCGCAGACAGGCTAAGCAGAGCTATTCTGATGCCTTACGAGTGGTCCCTGAACTGTCAGGTTGCGGAACAGATCTTCCGCAGGTGGGGTCAGCCTTGCTGCGACCTCTTTGCCAGCCCCCTCAATGCCAAATGCAGCAGCTACTTCACGTTGATCCCCTCTCAGGGGGAGTCACCCAGGGACACTGTAGTCCACGATTGGCCCTCCAGTGTACTATATGCCTTCCCTCCGGTTCCCTTGCTGTCAAAGGTTATTCAGAAAGCGCAAGCCTTGGAAGCAGAATGATTCTGATTGCGCCACACTGACCTCATCAAATTTGGTTCCCCTTTCTCCATCCCTATCTCATGGACGCTCCTTGGATTCTGGAACCACAACCAGACTTACTGACACACATGTCAGGGCAGGTCCATCCCTCTCTTTGGACCCTCCAGTTGACAGCCTGGCTACTCCACTTCCGTCATTAGTTAGGCTTCATCATTTCTCACCAGAGGTAGTTCATATCTTATCTTCCTCTCTCAAGCCCTCCACCAGTAAGATTTACTACAGTAAATGGAACAGGTTTTTAATCTGGGCTCATACCCAAACGATTGACCCTTACGCGGCTCCAATTTTGTGGGTATTGGAGTTCTTGCTTTGCTCTTTAACCAGGGTTCAGCGGCCACAACCATTAAAATCCAATTGGCGGCGATTTCTACCTTTCATGTCTCAAACGAGCCTAGTCTGATGGCTCATAGACTCTGTAAGGCTTTTCTGAAGGGTACTCTGTTACTTCGTCCTCCAGTATCGGAACCTGTCATGCCCTGGGATTTAAACTTTGTTCTACAGGCTCTTACTTCATCCCCCATTGAGTCTGCAGCCACTTGTGATTTAAAATTCTTAACTTGAATGACTGCCTTTCTAGTAGCCATCACATCAGCCAGACGTGTTTCAGAGCTTCAGGCCTTATCAATCAAAACCCCCTTATTTGATTTTTCATAAGGACAGGGTTTCTCTCATACCCAACCCTTCCTTTCTTCCCAAAGTGGTGTCAGTCAGTAACCTTAATCAAGCTATTGAGTTGCCAGTGTTTTTTCCCCAGTTCTCAAACAAGGCAGAATTTAAATTTCATCAGTCGGATGTACACAGACAATTACATTTTTATCTGCACAGAACCAAAGACCTCAGAAAATCTGATCAGTTGTTTGTTTCCTTTTCAGAAAACAGAATTGGGTCTCCTGTCTCCAAAGTCACGCTGTCCAGGTGGATCTCCAGTTCCATTTCTTTCATTTATTCCTCAGGGGGTAAAGATTTACCATTCCCTTTAAAGGCTCACTCTACTCGGTCTGTATCTACATCTACAGCCTATCAGGCCAGATTGTCTATGGATGATATTTGTGCTGCGGCTACTTGGGCATCTCTTCACACCTTTGTTACTCATTACAAGTTGGATGTGGTATCTAGGGGCAGGTCTTCCTTTGGTTCCACAGTGCTCGGGAGTATTTTCCACTGAGCCTCCGAGGATTTAGGTGCTAGGGACGCTGTCCCACTGGTAGGAATATAGGCGAGATTGGACTACATAACATCAAGAAGTTATGTATTCACCATAACATTCGATGTGTGTAGTCCATCTCGCCCACATTCTTACTTACCCCCCCTTCCCCCATCCTGGAGGATTTGGAGGTTAGGTCTGGTTTCAGAGCTCCCTTCATTTTTGGTTTGTTCTTCCTTTCCTTGGGCTTTGTTATGCATGGAGAATGAGTGCTGGTGTTCGCAGCAAACTAGATCTGGGGATATAGAGCAGTGCAGCATGGGATACCAGCTTAGCCCAGCCAATAGAAAGACTTCGAGCTAGAAAAGTTTTGGCCGAGTCGGATCCAACATTCGGATCTGAACCCACGGGTAAGAATGTGCGGCAAGATGGACTACATACATCGAACGTTATGGTGAGTACATAACTTCTTGTTTTCTCTCCTCGCTAACAAATGGGAGATATTATTTTCTGTAGTAACTTTTTTAAGTCCTTCCCAAATTAGTTCACTTCTGTACCCTCTATTATAAAACCTTTTAATAGTTCTGTCCATCTCCAATTGACATTTCTTTCTATCACTGCACAATCTGGTTACTCTTAAAAGTTCCCCATAAGGTATAGATTCCATAGTGTGGGGAGGGTAACAACTCACACTGTGTGAAATGTGGTCCTGATGTTTGAACTTTCTATATATTCTTGTTTTAATACTACCATCCTGCATACCTTCCACTGTTATATCTAAATAATTTCCCTTTTTCCCTTTCTGTAAACCCTCAGAACATATACCAAATCAATTTTATGCAGTTCTTCAACAAATTCTGCCACCTTTTCAAAACCTCCTCTACAAATAAAAATGAAATCATCAATAAACCAAAAATATTTAACAACATGTTAAATTGATTCTTATAAATACATACATTTTCAAACAAGCCCATAAACAAATTTGCATACATGGGGGCAACAGTTGCCCCCATGGCTGTTCCTTGCAAGTGTTTGTACAGTTCCCCATTAAACTCAAACATATTATTATTCAAACAAAATTAAACAAATTCTAAAATGTAATAAGTACTAGGACTATCATCCAGAAAATGTAACAGAGCCTCCAACCCAAAAGTATGTTGCATGCTAGTATACAGGCTGACCACATTTACCAATACAAAATACATGTCACTTCCCGTCTTATTTCCTTTAGCTTAGTAATAAAATTAAACACATCCCTAATATAGGAGGGCAAATGTATAACCTTGGTTAATAAATAATGAGGTAGAAAACATAAAATATTGTGAGTGAAGTAACTACAGGCCGATACTATAGGACGACCTAGTGGGTCATGCAGGCTCTTATGTATTTTAGGAACACAAACAAATAGGCAATAGCGCAGTTCTTAACACTAAATGTATATTGTACATATTCATATGAAAATACTTTAGTCTCAAACCTTTATGCAGAAGTTCCTTGTACTCCTGTACTGCTTTATTATACACATTTATTCCCACCCTAGCATAAACTCTTTTATTATTCAAATGCTTATAGCACATTTTCAAATATTCATTCAAATGTAGAATAACTAATTTCCCCCCTTTATCTGCTGGTTTAAACACAAGCTCTTTCCTTTTACTTAAATTATTTAAACTTCACCATTCACTTACACTCAAATCATAATTAATACTTCTACTATTTCTATAAAACAAGTTGTATTCATTTTCTATACTATAATTTAATGAAGAAGAGAACTGCTGTATAATCTCATTTTTAAAGGGGGGAATAAAGTCACTTCTGTGACTTATACCTTCTGTATTAAATTTACACTATGCATTAGGTTTTACATCAGAGTTGCAGGAAAAGAAACTATCATCACTGGACTCCATTTCATCATAACTGCATTGACCATAACTATAATTATTGTATCCCTTAAAATAGTCCAGCAAATGTAGTTTTTGTACAAACTTAAAAATTCCCCCCTTAATTTCATATAATCTCGGCAAAGCAGTGGGAACAAATTTCAAGCCTTTATTTAAAACACTCACTTCCACAGGTGTTAAATCATAACCTGACAAATTCACTATGTAATTGTCTTCTTATCTGTAACAGTCAATTCCATTTACCTCGTTTATACAACCGGGAGTTGTAACCAACTTCCCTGTTGTTATCCTGTCCATTCCACGATCTTTTGCAGCCACCTCCATAAAATTCCCTTTTGCCACAAAACTTCTGCTGCATATAACTTTCATAGCCTGCTTTTGGAAGGCGTGGATATTCTCTTTCACTCTCATACTTCGTTGAAGATGCAGCTCTGTCTGCTGATGCATAAACGGCTCGCTGACGTTTTCCAGCTTCCTGTTCCCCTTCAAACTGGACTCGCTGACATTTCTCTCATTGATTGGATGACAAATGCTAGATTCCGTTCATAGTCACTCAAGTCTGTAGTTAATTTAGATGTTTTCCTCTTCACCAACTCCCTTTCATATACGGCCAGTTTATCATTGATGCCCCTAAGAAATTGTTCCAACATGTTATTGCCTTTCTTTTGTAAAATCTGTCTGCACACCACTTTAGTTTCCCTCTTCTATTTTTTGTCTTTTCACTATGTCTGTCTCAACTAAAATATGTACCCATTGAGTGTTGCACTTCTGTGCTGCCGTGATCCAGCAAGCATGAAATTGCTTATCTTTTGGTGTGTTCAATTCAAAAGGAGCCGAGGGGTTTTGAGAAATTCTACCTCCAGGTTATAGCATTCACAGACTTGACAGAAAAAAACAAACTTGGAGGTGGAATAGCCATTATTTACAAAAATAATCTCAAATTAGAACTTCTAGAACGAAGTGTCCCAGAATTCAGCAATGTCGAGATATTATTCAGCAAACTCGAAATAAAGTCCAATAAATACCTAACCATTACAGGAACTTGTATTCTTCCCAGCAATAACCTCACTGTAATAGAGGAAATTCTCCACTGGACGTCTTTAACGTTTCCTCAATAAACCATCATAATGGATGATTTTAACACTGACTGGTTCTCTTCCAACTCAAAAAATCCCACTAATTTCATTAACCTACATGGCTTCACCAAAATAATACAATCTGCAACCAGAGTAGACAAACCCAGCAAGAGGCAATCAGTTCTAGACTGGATCGCAACAAACAAATCATCACATGCTTATCATTCAGGCAGCCTCCCTGACAGCATCAGTGACCACCTCCCAATCTATCTACTTAGACAATGTCGTCATCACCCCAGAAATATTACCTATCAACAAATCCATAACAGAAAAGACTAACACTCAAACCTTCATCTCCATCCTTCAACACTGTAACTGGATCCCCACTTAGAACAGTACCCCTAGATACTACTGTAGATTACTTTAGTACCACTTTCTTAAACATATCAAACAAATTAGCACCATGCAGAACCATAAGGGTAAAATCAAATTGTGCTCCTTGGCTAACAAAAGATAGTAAACAACTACTTAAACTAAGAGATAGTCTAGGCACAGTGGCATACCAATAAAGCACAAGTCAACCTAGAACACTACCAACAACATAGAAACAAAGCCAAAATCCAGATCGAACACGACAAAAATCCTACTATAGTGAAATTCATCAAAAACACCAGAACAACCTCCAAAAATCCTGGTCCACTATAATTAAAAAAAAAACTCCTGCAGTCTGGACAACATTCTGCACCACCCCCAACAACCACAAGTAATAAAGACAGTATATCAGTACATTTCAACACATACTTTACTAATTCTATGCTATCATTTTTCCTTTAAAAAATCACTTCACTCACATCTAACATACAAGTGGGAATGCTCCTGCTCCCATCCCACATAGCCTATTCTCCTCTTCCTACAGGCAACTATCTCATTTATTCCAGACTATAATTTCATATTTGCATCTAGCAAATACTAAGCTAGCTGTAAATAACTTCTTATAATTCTCTAATTATACTATTCCATTTCAAGAAACAGTATATTTACGAATGCAGTGTTTGTTTTTGTACTTAATGTAACCTAAAATTTAATTGTAACTGCTGTAATCTTTGTTTTGTCTTGGAGCTTTTCTTCCCAGGACTCCACTGAAAATGGGTTCCTATTGGCCCAATGGACTATCCTGGTTAACCTACTGCAAATAAATAAATAAATAAAATAATAAAAGAACAAAATTAATGCTCCTCTAACTATCCCAACAGCATCCAGTGAAGACAATGATAGCTTCTCCTTCAAACCTATCCAAACCAGTACCATAAAAAAATGCTCAGCAGACTTAAATCTACAACCCTAGCAGCTGACAACTTGCCTACAGAATACCTTAAAGTTGATGCCATCTCCCATCCTGTCTCCATTTTGATTAACCACTCTATCACAGAACACTACATTCCCATAGTTTGGAAATATCATACATCATCCCGCTACATAAAGGAGGGAACTCTACCGAGCTCTCCAACTACAGACCAATAACAATTCTATCTCCCCTAGTGAAAATACTAGAAAAATGTATTCACACCCAACTCATGAACTACCTCTTATCTAACAACCTCCTAACAAATACTCACCATGGTTTCTGCCCCAATCATAGTACCACAACTGCCCTTGTTGTTGTTTGTCTTTCGGATTTTCCCGGTTAGGGGTCACCACAGCGGAACTCCGGTCCGCTAATGATTGGCAGTTGTTTTTTATGGTGTCGAGTTGCCAGCCCGAAGCCTATTCAATGCATGTCTTTCGAACGCCCACTCGACCGCAGGGAGGACATGCAGACTCCACACAGAAGGCACTCCCAACCCAAGCCGAGAATCGAACGGGAGAACCTCTTGCTGTGAGGCAACAACACTACCGCTGCACCACCGCGGAAGTACACCACAACTGCCCTTGTAAGTTTTACAAATGCAATCAACCAACTCAGAAATGAAGGTAGACTAGTATTTTCCAGCTTCTTGGACCTGTCTAAAGCTTTCGACACCGTCTCCCACCAGAAACTCCTCACTGGAGACTCTGCCCTAAAACTCAGTCATTCATCTCTTTCATGGTTCCATAACCTATCTGGCCAACAACAAACTGTCAAATGACACCAAGATTTCTCCACTCTCTGGCCTTTCACCGTGGTAGCCCCCCAGGGCTCAATTCTAGGTTCTCTTCTCGTCAGTATTTTTATCAATAAACTTCATACTGCAACACACCTTGCCTGTATAGTTCAGTACGCAGATGACTCTACACTCATCTGCGCTGCACCCACCCTACCACAGCTTGAAGAAATAACACAATGGTCTTTCTCAGCTGTGGAATCCTGGCTGTCAAACTCACAACTGATTCTTAACCCAAACGAAAATAAACTAATGCTCTTTACCCCAGTAAATCCATAGATTCTCCATCCTTGTTTCACAACACAACACCAACCCCAGAACACATAGCTCACCACCATAGTGTGCCCCTCAATCTTAAGGCACTTTGCCCAGTGTACTAATCATAGGAGGCTCAATTGTGAGACACACTGATATCCCACTCACTAGGTTGAACAAGGAGAAGGTGATAGTCAGTTGTCTATCAGGTCCCAGGATCCGCCACATAACACATGCCCTCAGGTCACTCCACAACAAGTAAAAATATGACTCAGTCATTGTCCATGTGGGTGTGAATGACCTGAGACATACTTTTCTGGACTACATGAAAAGAGATGTGATGGAACTCTCAGATTATATGGCCCAGGCAGGTATGACCCTAGCCCTGAGCAGTATTCTACCATCACCCAGAATGATACCACAGTACAAGCAGAAAATGATTGACTTCAACAGTTGGCTAAGTTTCTGGTGTTATTCTAAGGGGATCCAGTATCTGTCTGCCTGGGATGACATGATCGACAGACCTCGATGCTTTGCCAGAGATAGCCTGCATCTGTCACCCCTGGGATTCCGGGTACTGGCTAAGGCTCTTGCCACTCCTATAGTGCCTTTTTAGGCAGTGTTCCAAAGACCAAAATTCCACCATAACAGCTACAAACAAATGCAATCTGAGGGTCATGCTGCTCAATGCTAGAAGTCTAAATCTCAAGATGCACTCGCTCTAAGCTATCCTCAAAATGGAGAATGTCGACATCTGTGCTGTAACGGAGATCTGGTTTAAAGAGACAGAAAGCACCCCTGCGCTCTGAGGCTACAACTCATTCCATACCTTTCAGCCCCAGAATACAGCCAGAAGCTCCAAAGGCAGTGGTGTCTCCATATTCTTAAAAGATATGCACACCTCTAGACTGGTAGCCCAGCATAATGCATCTGAGATACTTCAGGTACAACTAACACTGGGTAAGACAGTGACACAAGTTGCAGCCTGCTACAGAACCCCAAACATGTCCCTAGACACTCACTGCAATTTCCTAAGCACCCTGGAATCTATCAAGGTCCAACCTAATACTCTCATACTGGGTGTCGACACCACTGTCAAAAACGCTCCAGGTCACCATCCTTGGAGTCAATACACTCGGCTCCAGGGTCACCCTTGTTGCAATCGGAGCGGAGTCATCGATCCCACTCTTCTCAGTCATCTAGACTATCTGACCATGATTTGGAGAGAGTGGTGAGCAGGCTTTTAAAATCGCAGGCCCTGGCTAAAATGCTACCCAGCCCCCCTCATTAGGGTTTGGCTCTACCTGTTTCTGCAATAGTTCCTCCTCCGACTCATCCATCGAGTTCGGGGCCGGAGCATGCTTAGGCTGGAACCGTGGGTCCGTCGGCACCGATACCTCCCCTTTCGGTCCCGTTGTCGGCTCTGATCTCTTCCATGGTGCCGTCCTTGGAGGGATCTGGGTGCCGGGACTCCCTCATTGGCTCCGAGGGGGTGAGTGGCATCGGACCCTTGTCCGACCCCGTTCTCCCTCTCGGAGCTTCGGCGCAGGTGAGTTCGGCTCCTACATCTTCTTCAGAGCTGTCTCTCTCAGTGCCGGGAAGGATCCCGGTCTCTTCGGAGCCTTCTCTGGTATCGGGAAGGGGTGCCTTCGAGGTCATGAGGAGTGTGCTGGCATCTGAGTCAGCCTCACGGTCAGCCTCATCGGCTCCTCCCCCCATGGTGCCTGCTCCTGCCCCTCCTCCAGACCCCAAGCGTGGGGAACAAGCGCTCCAGGGCACCTCATTGGGTGTATCTTCCTCTTCCGAGGCCTCCCCCATTCATTCAGAGGAGCCCCCTTGAAAGAGGAAATGCAAGAGAAAGCATGTTGACTCCCCTGAGTCTGTCACTTCAGATACCGACTTGGAGGAGTATGAAGGGTCCCCGAGATCCCCCTCTGAGGACGTCTCCTTCTCAGACATCCTTGAAATCCTTAGGCAGAGGGGGAACTGGACTACCCTTAACCCTTCTGAGGATGAGTCGGTATTCCTGGACGTGTTTGGTTCCCGACCCTCCACCTCCTGGGTGTCTCCGCCTTTCGATCCACTGATGTCTGTGGTGGCTCGAAAGGCGTGGTCAGCTCCAGACACAATGGAACCAACTCCCCACAGGCCCACAAAATTCATTACTGCCCCTAAGACAAGCAATTTCTGACCAAGGGGGTTCCCGTTGATGCCATGATAGTAGCAGCAGCCACTAAAAAGGAGTTGGCTGAAACTTCTTCGTCTGTCCATCCCCCTAATAAGGAATCTAGGACGATGGACAGATATGGGAAGCGGATGTTTTCCTCACTGACCTTCTCCATGAGGTCTCTGAACTATTTGTGCCATTTTACCTGCCTTCAAAGGGATCTCCTTAAAGAGCTAGGAGATACCCTTCAAGATCCATCAGCTGCGGGGGCCCAGGCTAAGGTTGCCTCCCAGCTGGAGACTCTAAATTCGGTAGTAAACTCCTCCATGCGGCTCATCTCTTATGCAGCCGATGGCGCGAGTAGGGCCACAGG
The DNA here is from genome assembly GCF_019279795.1 of Protopterus annectens. Classification (NCBI taxonomy): domain Eukaryota; kingdom Metazoa; phylum Chordata; order Ceratodontiformes; family Protopteridae; genus Protopterus; species Protopterus annectens. Next base: position 65,990,773 of record NC_056738.1, read on the forward strand.
CACAGGTGTGGCTTTGAGGAGACATGCTTGGATGTAGTTATGCAACTTTGCGGAACCCTTCAGGGTGTCTTTCACCAACAACCCATTTGATGGTAATTTCACGTAATATAATTATATTGTCTGTCTTGGCATGTATAGAAACAGTGTATGAAATAATTCTGCTTGAAGAAATCCATTATGACAGTTGTACTTTGGAACTCCATCTAACACGATTCAGTCATTGCTCGGGTTCAGATCAGGCAAACTTTAAATTAAGCCCCTATAGCTATCACTATCATTCTCCACATGAGCATTGAAGTCGCTAATTTTAACTAGATAATCTGTAGGTGCAGTCATAGTACCTCCATCAAACAGCACACTCATTGTCAATAAGAAGGCCAAATAATCTGAATAGCTGGTAGATGTATATACATAAATAAAAGTTTCCTTTTGCAGCATGCAGTTGTATTGAGACAACTTCCCATTTACTTATACAGACTACAACAGAACAACATCCAACAAGGAGCTTGTGAATATTCTCAGACCTACTTGACACATATAATAATGGGTAATTCCAGGGTGATGGAGTGACCACCACAGCTCAAAAAGTATAGTTTTAGAGCTAATACCATGTTTTGACTCAAGGCCAATTAAATCTATCTGGTGATTTTCATCAGCCTGTATTAGCTGTGGTTCTTTCTCCAGCAAAGAGATTGCATTTCATTCTCAAGAGCCAGATGTCATTGTAAGAGTGCAGTTAAACCAGTTTGAACCTGCCTGACAATCTGTTCGCGTCAGGCCTGATCCTCTTCCTTTGCCTTGCAGGTGGTGAGCAGCCATCACTCTGGTTTCATGGCTGACTACATGTTCATTTAGCTGCAAAGTACTTTCCTGAAGGTGAATCCAAATGAATGCACGCACTAAAGCATGGTCCTAGAAAGCAAGTGTGTGTGTGTGTGTGTGTGTGTGTGTGTGTGTGTGTGTGTGTGTGTGTGTGTGTGTGTGTGTGTGTGTGTGTGTGTGTGTGTGTGTGTGTGTGTGTGTGTGTGTGTGTGTGTGTGTGTGTTTGTTGAGGGCCAGCTCCCTACAGAAATGTAAGCACTCATAATGCCAACTTGCCTACCTGTTGAAAAAAAACACTGCAAATGCAGGAAAATAGCAAATATTAAAACATTGCTCTTCTCCTTTAAATCATGAAACTTCTTTTTGCAGGGGGTCAAGCCCACCACAGCTCCCTAAACTGACATATAGTTCATAGGTTGGTACTAGGCTATCAGCCCTAGGGCCTATACAAGCCTAGCCATAACAATTTCCTGGCTATTTCTTCCCACACTATTTACTTCCCTAGACTCCTGTCAGTAACTCAAAGATTGTCATATCTTGAAGAAAAGAGAATATTCTGAGAAATGGCCATCTCAGAATTTTTATATGCGAGCCTGTTTTTTGGGGCATTCAGTCTCAGCACTCCAGGACTGAATTAAGTGGGTACCTACATTTAAAACAGTTACCGTTGGGTCCATGGGGTCTGTTGGAAAGAAGTACTGTGCAAGATGTCTGTGATTATAGTCTATTTCAGCTTCTGTGTGATCAAAACCCAGATCTTCATTCATTTCTAACCAATAAGCTGTCTGCTGTATAAAGGAACACAAGGAGCATTGCAGAGAGAGAACGTATTTCATCATTATATGTGTCAAGGAGAGTATTTGCTGTGGCTGAATATTTAAAAAGGATTCAGAGACTGTTACAGAAACAACTTTATACCACAAATGAAAGGTTTAAAACTGGACAAGGTATACTATAAGTGGGCTGACTATGTGCAGTGGAAAGCACTTGGAATAATCACTGGCCAGGGTAGGAACTGTGGTATTTATAGGGCATGGCTGAATTTGAAGTGAACATAATTCCAAGCTTCATTAATTCAAGATGGAAACAGAGGACCAGTATATCAAAACAATGAGTGTTACGGTGAGAAGTGTACTGGAAATTATGCCAGAGAGCTTAGAAAATAGATTTGATGATGAGGTGAGGAATCCCAAAGTGAATAAGGAAGAATTTGGTACCAGTGAAAGGAAGAAGCCAAAGTGTCACAGTGAATTTGAAGTGAAGTGAGTTTGAAAGTTTCTGTGAGGCCATTTTTGCTTGGGCTGGAGGAGGGTCTCTCTGTTGATCAGTGGCAGTGACTAACATTGAGCAGCTTCCCTGCCCCCCGTAGAGGTGGTTACTGACTTGAAACTGTAGTTTTATTGGCCACTAGGGGTCATTTCCATAACTCCTTCATCTTCCTCTCTTAAAACCTAGCTGCCTCGTGGTTTGGGCGTCTTTTCAGGCTTGTTGGCGAAGCACCCTCCAAGAGGAAAAAACGCTGAGAGAAGAAGGGAACCACTTTTGAGATTTTAAGTATTTTTTCTCTGTTTATTTGCTAAGTTTTTCTGCATAGCTGCCTAGCTTGAGCATTTTCTGGCTTGTTAAACTTGATTTCTGTATTAGTAGCTGTATTTAGAGCACAACCAAAAGCTGTTTGCTGAATTTCCTGTTTGCACTTAATTTTAAATCGTTTTTTTCTTAAAACTTGCATATTTTCTGTCCTTGACCTAGCACTCTTGTGTGGGGTCATTTACTGCACTGTTATAACTTGATATTACTTGTGAACCTCTGCTATCTCTGTAAAAACAAAAAAAAAATATCTTGCTTTTTCCCACTTTTCTGAGAGTTAAAAAAGCTCAGTTACAGGCTTGCTGTTCCTGAACTGTTTGAAAGTTTCTGTGAGGCCATTTTTGCTTGGGCTGGAGGAGGGTCTCTCTGTTGATCAGTGGCAGTGACTAACATTGAGCAGCTTCCCTGCCCCCGTAGAGGTGGTTACTGACTTGAAACTGTAGTTTTATTGGCCACTAGGGGTCATTTCCATAACTCCTTCATCTTCCTCTCTTAAAACCTAGTTGCCTCGTGGTTTGGGCGTCTTTTCAGGCTTGTTGGCGAAGCACCCTCCAAGAGGAAAAAACGCTGAGAGAAGAAGGGAGCCACTTTTGAGATTTTAAGTATTTTTTCTCTGTTTATTTGCTAAGTTTTTCTGCATAGCTGCCTAGCTTGAGCATTTTCTGGCTTGTTAAACTTGATTTCTGTATTAGTAGCTGTATTTAGAGCACAACCAAAAGCTGTTTGCTGAATTTCCTGTTTGCACTTAATTTTAAATCGTTTTTTTCTTAAAACTTGCATATTTTCTGTCCTTGACCTAGCACTCTTGTGTGGGGTCATTTACTGCACTGTTATAACTTGATATTACTTGTGAACCTCTGCTATCTCTGTAAAAAAAAAAAAAAAAAAAAAAAATCTTGCTTTTTTCCCACTTTTCTGAGAGTTAAAAAAGTTCAGTTACAGGCTTGCTGTTCCTGAACTGTTTGAAAGTTTCTGTGAGGCCATTTTTGCTTGGGCTGAAGGAGGGTCTCTCTGTTGATCAGTGGCAGTGACTAACATTGAGCAGCTTCCCTGCCCCCCGTAGAGGTGGTTACTGACTTGAAACTGTAGTTTTGTTTTCCCTTTTGGGTCTATTCCTGCTTCTTTCCAGCCCCTGCTATCAAGCATGCTTTAACGTGCTTTAGCGTGGAGTTGCCACTAGAGCAGCATCGGGCAGCGCCGGTTAAACAAGGTTAAACTCTTTCTGGCTCCAGAAAGTCTGTTCTTCAATTTTTTCCTTAGAACTGCTCTGTTAGGAACCTAAACAGTTTACACCTACACTAAAAAGTGCAGCACTTGTTCCAAATAGCTTTTTCTTCTCAAAAAGCTCAGCACTTGTCTTATAAGCATATCCCTTGTCTTATAAGCATTCTCTTTGCAGGTCAAGCACTCCTATATTATACAAATCTCTCACTAGCAAAACCCCCCAGGAGTGCCCACTTCCCTGCTAAGCCCACTACTTTTCTGTCTCATACCAACTCATAATTCTTTCTAGCATGTCGAAGGGTCAGATGCTGGCGTCCTCTCCTGCCCAGTTGATGAATCTGGGAATTCTGAGACAATGTTACAATTGCCTCATGTACACGGACAACCCTCTCCTCCTCCCACGTAACACTAACACTTGTGAGAGATGCAGCTATTTAGCCAGACTGGAGGCTGAGCTCTCTCAACTCAGGACTGGCAAGACCAGGCAGGAGGAGAAGGCAACTACACACACCACAATACCAGTCTCACATAACTCAACCACACCACTGAATTAAACACATAAACACACTAAGACATACTCGGAGGCTCTGAGTAAAAATTTACCTAAACAGCAGAGGCCTCCAAAGCAGACACCCAAGCAACTGCAAACTCAATACACCACACAAACAACACATAAACAACAAAATCAGTGTGCAAAGCAGTCACTGCCCTTAAGGCCAAATACAACACCAAACATACTTGTCATAGGTGACTCCATAGTCAGACACACTGGCGTCCGCTCACCAGACTGAGTAAGGAGAAGGTCACAGTAAGCTGCCTGTCGGCGCTAGAATCCGCCACATAACACAAGCACTCAGGTCTCTCAACAGCAGGTACAAGTACAACTCAGTCATTGTCCACGCTGGTGTCAACGACCTGAGACGTACCTCCTTGGACTACATGAAAAGAGACATTGAGGAGCTCTCTGATTATGTAGCCCAGGCAGGTATGACCCTGACCTTGAGCAGTATCCTACCTTCACCTAGAATGATGCCACAATACAGTGATAAGATGATCAGCTTTAATAATTGGCTTAAATTCTGGTGTCATACAAAGGGGATCCAATGTCTGTCTGCCTGGGATGACATGCTGGACAAGCCACGCTGCTTCGCAAGGGACGGCTTGCACCTGTCACCCTAGGCTTCCGGATATTGGCAAAGGCTCTTGCCACCCCCATAGTGCCTTTTTTAGGCAAGGCTCAAATTCTAAATCTACCACCCTAGAACACAAAAAAGTAAAAAAACTAAGGGTAATGCTGCTCAATGCCAGAAGTCTCAATCTCAAGATGCACGCACTCGAGGCCCTTCTCAGTATGGAGAACATCGATGTCTGTGCTGTGACAGAAACCTGGTTCAAGGCTCCTGAGAGCACCCCAGCACTAGCAGGTTTCACCTCATATCATGCGTTCCGGCCCCAAAATCCGGACAACACCAAGAAAGGAGGGGGGGTGTCCATATTCATAAAGGACACCCACGCCTCAAGGTTGGTGGCAACGCACGATGCATCAGAGACCATCCAGGTGCAATTAACCATAGGCAAGACTGCTCTACAATTTGTAGCATGTTACAGGCCACCCTCTCAAACTCAGGAACCTCACATGGCCTTCCTGAAAACAATGGAGGGGATAAATGTATCTCCAAACACCATCATACTAGGTGACTTCAACTACCCTAATATAGACTGGGAACACTACTCAAGCCCAAACACTCTAGCCCAAAGGTTCCTGGAGTTCATAAACTCAAATGTCATGGAACAACTAGTCACCATCCCCACAAGAGGAGAAAACATACTTGATCTCATCATCACGAACATGGGATCACAATGTTCAACACCGAAGTATACCCTCACTGGTGAGATCAGATCATAAACTAATCTCGCTGGAGGTCCTCATCCCACCCCCACCTGAAATAAAAAGACCACAGTGAAAAACTTCTCAAAAGCCGACTTCACACTTCTAAAACTAGTGTGGTCTCCTTTAAGGCCCCTGAGCCAGTGGTAAACATTACTCAAACCGCTGAATCACTTACAAATGCCTTCTACCAGCACCTACAGGACTGCATGGATCAGGCAATCCCAAACAAAACTAAGACTCTTTGTACCAAAGGCAAGCGTCCAGTCTGGTGGACCCCAGCCATAAACAAGCTCTACAACAAAAGGAGGAAGCTACTACAAGATAGAGCAAAATCCTTGAAAGGTAAGACACCTTTGATCATTATAAGTAAAAACTAAGAGCTCTCATAAAATCATCCAAGGCAAATTTTGAGAGAAAAATCGCCAAGGACTCAAAAGACAATCATAAGGCCTTCTTTAGCTATGTTAGAAACCTAGGAGGAAACTCCCAGATATGCTCAGAATTAGTTCAAAATGATGTGAAGATTACTGAACCTACACACATTGCCAACATACTGGCTGACAGGTTCAGTGCAAACTTCTCCCCCTCCCCAAAAGGAGAGATATCTATACCAGAGGATTGTAGCCCCCAAACATCTCCAACGCCCAGGTGAGAACTGCTCTCTCCAAAGCAAAAAACACAGCATCCATGGGACCGGATGGTGTCCCCGGCTGTGTGCTCCACGAACTCAATGAGGAATTAAACCCGCCGTTAGGACAGCTGTTTAATCTTAGCCTCACCTCAGGATACGTACCCAAGGAGTGGCGCACGGCGACTGTGGTCCCACTTCACAAGGGCGGTGCCTCCACCGACCCTGGAAATTACCGTCCCATTAGCTTGACAAGCCTTATCTGCAAAGCCATGGAGGGGATCATAATGGAACTCATAAATAAAGACATAGGGAACTTGCAGACTTTGGATCCAACCCAGTTTGGCTTTGTCAAAGGCAGATCATGCCTTTTAAACTTGGTTGACTTTTTCGAGACAGTCACCAAGGCCATTGATGAGGGAAAGGCAGTCCATACAGCCTACCTTGACCTGGCAAAGGCCTTTGACACAATACCCCACTCAGGTATCATCGAAAAACTCATCAGCTTGAATGTAAACCCATACATCACAAGATGGGTTGCAAACTGGCTAAGTGACAGAACCCACAGGGTCAGAGTTGCTGGAGCCATGTCAGACTCAAAGCCTGTCACAAGTGGTGTCCCACAGGGCTCAGTCCTGGGTCCACTCTTGTTCGGCATCTACTTTTCTGAAGTACAAGCAAACACAGGAGGGTTATGGCTGACAAAGTTTGCAGATGACTGCAAACTGGGCCATAGTCGAAAACACATCTGACACAGATATCCTTCAGAAGGGCCTCACAGAAACGGATAACTGGTGCCAGAGCCATGGCCTAAAGTTAAATGCCAAGAAATGCATAGTCATACCCTTCGGGAAAAACAAGGTTACCCTAGCTACCATATAGGTGGCAATCCACTGAGCACAGAAGAAGTCATCAGGGATCTGGGGACCCAGGTTGACAGTAGCCGTTCGTTTGACACTCATGTTGCTAAAGTAGTTAGGAAAACCTTCTACATTGCCCACCTGATCATGAAGGGATTCACATCTAGATCAAGGGAGGTCATCGTCCCCTGTACTCATCACTCATTAGACCTATGATTGAGTACAATGCCCCATTCGAATGTATCTGACCCGACACCTGCAGCAGCTGGAAAGGCCCCAAAAGTTCCTCACCAAAAGGATAAAGGGTCTCAAAATATGTCTTATGCTGCCCGACTGAAAGAACTCCAGCTCTATTCAGTCTCATACCGCTTGCTCAGAGGTGACCTGTGCTTGACATATAAGGCCATGTCAAACCCTGATTTGATGAATATGCTTCACCTCAAAAATCTAGATCCCTCAGAACCACAAGGGCGGAGACTTAAACCTTGACACGGTTATTAATAGAACGTGCTGGAGGGACAGATTCATCACCCAGAGACTCCCTATGCTGTGGAACAAAATCCCGGTACATGTGAGGCAGAGCACCTCGCTGGCCTTGTTCAAGAGGAATCTTGACCAATGGATGGGGGATCGCAGATATACCCCAGGGATTACTTCAGTGTCACTGCTTGACAGAGGCACAGCAAAATAATAGGCATAGTTTTATTCAAACTAAAGGGGTGGCGAAAGCCAAATAACTATGGGCTAGGCTTATAAATGCCCTTGGGCAGATAGCCTAGTATGAACCTATGAACCTATGAACCTATTAATAGCCCCAGTTTTGAAAAAAAAAGGTCAAACCATAAGATTTGTTGAAAGGGAAGAAATGGTTACTGTCTGCAGCTGAAATCTTTGGGTGAGCTGGCCAAAGCTACAGGAATATACAAGAACTGGTATACCTCAAAAGGTTTAGATCTAGCTTGTATTCCAGGCACATAATATACTATTGCTGTGTCATATGTAGACAATATTCACCTTGTACAAGGATGTGATCAGACTGCAACTCCCATATGGGATACCGTGTACTTCTGGCTGAAGATCTGTCATTTCAGTCAGCAAAACAGAATGATAAACAGAGATGTAAAATATGTTCTAAAGAGGTGATAATGTTGGCCAAAAATGTGTCTTCTATAGGTGGTTGTGCACCTTCAGAAAAACTCCACAGGCAATAAAATCTAAAGCACATCTTGTGGCAAGAGGGTTTGAAGAACATTGCAGTAAATAATTTCCAAGATTCACCAACAGGTACATCAGAATGTCTTTATCCTCTTTTTGGCTGTAGTCCATTAAAAGCAGTGAAAAGTTCATTCGATGGACATTAAGTCTGTGTTTTTGCAAGGTGTGAAATACAAAGCTCTGCCCTAACATTTATGTCTGCTCCCCTCCTGAAGCAACAAGTGTGGGATGATTTTAAAGACTGAAGAATTGTGTTTGTGACAGATGCTTCACTCTAATGGTATACCAATGTGAAACGCATTGTTACACTTTGTTTTACTATTAGATAGATGCATCTTTTGGTATATCAATATGAAACACATCATTGTTACTTCAGGATAGAGAAAGTCACAGGTTAACCTTACTAGCATCCACTGCACACATTAACATCCTGATGAATTTGGGCTTTGTATTACTTCAGATTTTACTACATCATTTGCTAGTTCTTTGCCATTGTTGTTTTGTATTTGATGTCACCTGTCTTCCTCAGCATACTGATCTCCTAATGAATCTTATTTTTTTAATACCTCCCAAGCATATTTAAACATGCAAATGATTAAATGATTTTGACCATAATGTTCAAAGTGCTGTTTCTGTTTACAGTTCTAATTCTCCTACATCTTTCCTTATGCTTTGTATATCCTTGCTTTCATGAGTTTCATACCTATGATATATAGACTATACATAATATTGTAATTTTCATTCTACTCAGCTGTATTGAGTTTTGTAATGTGTATTATGCAACTATATATGTTTGTAAGGCGTTGTTCTGTGTGTTTGTCCATTGTATTTATGTATTGGACTTGGATCATGGCTGAAAAGGGTCCACACACCAGTCCACATACATGATTAGAAAAAGTAAATAAATAAGTACTATATCCTGCTAACTAGAAGGGATTAGTAATCTTACTGGACTGCCTGCCTGCCATGTAGATGATTTTGCATGCGGTGGCTCACAAAGCTTTGACATTTAAGTTATATCTTACACAAAAGCTACCTTTCTTGTTGATCGTGAAGAGTATGCCCACTTTTATTATGTGAAATTGAATTCTGCTACTTTTGACAGAACAGTGTTGTAACACCAAGGAGGTGCATTACAAAATCTTCATTCTCTTGTCATGGAACCCTCAAAGACAGTGCAGCAGGATTTTGCCCTAACTCAATTTTTGCTGAACTTAATTAGGTAAAAAACATTACAAATTTTCCAGGTTGCCAGGCAAATTAGACCAGATATCATCTTTGATGCTTCCTTTTTGGCATCTAACATAGAACATGTCACTGTACATTCTCTTCATGAAACAAACAAGACTGTTCAGAATCTTCAGAAGCATCTATAAAATATAATCTGCTGGAGAGAGATAAAGCCTTGAAACTAGTTGTCTTCAGTGAGACTTCATGTGGAAACTTCCTGCCAGTAGTGTGTGATCTTCTACAAAAATTCAGTTGGCAGATTGTCGTACTAAGAATGTGGCTTTTACCTTTGGCCTTTTAAATCCACTTGATGAAAGAATGTGGTTATTTGCTGTTGCGAATGTAAATGTGAAAAGCTTTTGACATGTCAAAAAAGGTTTCTATTATTATGACAATATCTGGGGAATATTGCGAAAGAGTAGCATGAAAGTCAGGCATTTTGTTGACTGTACTTCTTAAGTTCATGTTTAGAACAAGTAGAGCTGCATTATTCAGTCGATCATTAGAGATGTTGGAAAGGAGAGTTGTGTTTTGTATGTTAGTGGGGCCTGTTTTGGGATGGATATCATCAGTTAGTTTAATTTGGGCTAAATAAATTTGGTGTAGGATTGAAAGTTTAAGAAGGACTTTGACATGCCTGTGTAATAAATGAGATGTTAAATTTGTTTGTTTATATTTTAAATGAGTAAAAGTAGATAGTTGAGTTATTAAGGAGGCATGGAAAGATGTAATTTGTTGGTGGTATATGATGTGGTGTTATAAGAAATCTGGTGGGAGAACATAAGTTGTTTACATATTCATGATTATAAGACGTGAGGTAGAATGTTATGAATAATAAAAGATGAAATAAAAAGAGAACTAGATTAAAGTGGATGTAACAATTTGTTTCATTATAAGAGTGCTAAGTAAGGTAAGATAGAAGATAGAATAGGCTCAAGTAATGGAAGGGTTAAGTGGTAGAAAACTGTTAAGGGGTGGAATTAATTATCTGAGGTGTTTGATTTACACATGTGAGATATATGGTGATTGGATGGTGTGCTAGGGGTGTGGTTAGACCTAGGGATAAATGTAGGGATATTGGGGGTGGGGTAGAGGAGCGGAGTGAGCCTGAGCATAGAGAGGGAGAATGGATCTGGTTGCACCAGAATCATGAGTGCCAGATTTAAAAAAAAATATTAATAAGCTGGATTAGATACTAGGTAACAGTTTAGATTGTAAAGAACTGAAATGGCTAGACAGACCAGTCTCAGATAGAACTATTATGGGAGCTGAAAGTAGTAGATTGGTAATATACAAGCAGAATATGCATGGGAAGAGAAACAGAGACTTTAGAGAAGAAAAGGCAGAAAATAGACACAGAAGAAGGAGTATATAATATATTTGAGCAAATTAAAGCATAACTAACTGTATAAGATTGTTCTTAGTGAGAGTGGGGAGGGGTTAAGAAAGAGTCATCCGTCACTGGAAACATGCTATGCTTTCCTTATTAGAATGAACAATGTATCTAATGTTCTCTTAAATATTTGATATCCGGTACAAATTAAAAATGCTGAAAGTATTTTGAATTAACTTGAGCAACATATATTCTGTTTTTTATTTTAATGTCTTGCTCCCGACACCCGTTAATCAGTAAACGCAGTAGCTTAGTCTGCAGGCTAAGGTAAGTCACCACTACAGCAGTGTATGGACAATCAACAGGTAATCTTATGGGGAAGCTGAATTATTTCCTAAATGGGAGAGAAACAGGAATGTGGTCAGAAATAGTTAACAGCAGGGTAATTGAAGGGTTAACTGAGAGAAAACCAGATGAGACTAAGATAAAATACAGAACTAATGCATACAACTAACATACATATAGTACACTTCAGAATTGTGAAAAACTAACAAGAAAGATGTGAGTTGTGAAAATAGTTGAGGATATTTCCAAACACAGCATATACATAATAAATGTAAGGAAAATTAACACTGACACAAAACAGGATTAGCAGGATTGCAGTGTAACAGGAGAACATAAGGAAGGAGGTATGCCTCAAAAAGAAGGAAAAAGCAGAGATAGAAGACAAAAGTACCACAAGGAGAAGAGTGTTAGGCAGAGTTTCACACAGAATACAGAAAAAAGGTTGAGAGAAGAAGGAACAATATACTGGAAATAAGGCATCAAATGCATGGTAAGTCTGCAGCTTACCCTGAAACAGTGGGAGTTAATTAAGGTTGGCTAAACTAGTACATAGTTTTGGCTTGAGCCACATAGACAATTCACTATTGCAGTAAAAGGTCATGTATGTATATAAGACTAAAAAGGAGAGAGAAAGCAATAGTCATGTAACCTTCAGAACAGACGAAAGGCTGAGAAAAGGTAAGGTCAGAGCAGAAAGAGAATGGGAGGGGAGCAGAGAGCATATACAGTGAGCAGGTTGTCAGCAATTGACCCTTAGAGACAACAGATATTGAGCAAAGAATTTTACACCATAACAATCAGTGTTTACAGCTAGCTATAAACGTTATCACCAGGTGGACATTAGGTGATTACAATAAAAAAAAACTTGTACAAAAAACTTAACATATATTGCCAGACAGACAGTGATTGACTGTTACAATTAAACAAAGAACCATGGTATTGAAACACAAAACAGCAGTGCACTTATTATATATTGATATATAAACAGTTCTTTAAATGTGTATAATGGAAACAAATATTCAGTAAAAAATAAGAGACCGTGCACAATATAGTGATTACTTGCATGCGAGGCATAGCATTCCAAGACAGATGAGGATAGTACATAGAGTGAATGGAGAGGCAGAACATGGTGCCAAACAGGAGAGTGGAGAGTTATAAATGGCTCAAAGGGTCACGCGAGCTTTTTGAAAGTAAACAGCAACAAGCATTCAAAAAAGACATACATACATTGCACCAGGAACGTGAGTACCAGAAAAAAAAAAACTACCAGTAAGCTGGATTAGATAGTAGGTTACCAGTATAGACTGTAAAGAACTGAAATGTCTAGACAGAGCAGTCTCAGGTAGAACTACTATGGGACCTGAAAGTAGTAGGTTTGTAATATACAAGCAGAATATACACGGAAGAGAAACAGAGACTGCGGAGAAGAAAAGTCAAAATAGACACAGAAGGAGTATATAATATATGTGTGCGCAAACGAATGCTTAACTAATTGTATAAGAGTGTCCTTAGTAAAGGAGAGTTGGGGAGATTGAGTCATCTGTCACTGGAAACGCTATGCTTTCCTTATTAGAATGAACAACTTATCTAATGTTCTCTTAAATATTTGATGTTAGATACAAATGTATTTATTTATTTCAGTTTGATGACTGGGGAAGTCCGCTGGGCCAAGAAGAGCCCGTTTTCATTGGAGGCCTGCGGAGATAAATTCCAAATAACATGTTACAGACAATTAAACTTACAAATTACAAAATGAATCAAAGATATGCAAGAAATATACTACAAGATTTTCACATAAACATACAAACATAATGCAGCATAAAAATATACAGAGCAGTATAACATATTTCTTGTGGTGGGCAACACATATAATACAGACTAGGTAATAAAAACAGTAATTGTGAGGAGAGATACATGTAAAGGAGTGTAGATGTGAAATATTGGATGTTCATAAATAATGTTATAAAATAAGGTCATCCAGGTGCAGTAGGGGAATTGTGCAATAGTGAAATGTGTGGTGAATTGGTAGTAATGAGAGGGTATGAGGGGACTTAAGTAGGAGAGTGACATGGACATGCCCGTTTTGAGGATAGATGCAAAAACAAGTGAGATTTAAAGTTGTATGCAAACGAATTTTATTTGGTTTGGCGAGACTTTAGCCTAAGCACAGAACATTGTTTTTGGTTCTATGGTTGCTGTGAGATTTAAAGTTGGTGTGATTAGGAATATTGCAAAGAGGGGTAGTGAGAGAGTTCCATAATTTAGCTATGGAGTAGGATAGCAGAAGATGACCTGGGGGACAAAAGGGTTTGTAGATTTGTTAGGAGAGTTTTGTTTTCTGATCAGAGAAGGCAGTTAGGAATATAGGGGGCAAAGATGCTAGTAAGGGATGGGCAGTTGGAAGGATTGAAGTTGAGTTTGTGGGCACTGGTGAGCTGAAAGAATTTCAAGTGGTTGGGGAGTTCGAGCCATTGCAGGGAGAGGAGAGATTGGCAGTGGTAGGAAGAGTAATTAGAATTGGTTGCGAATTTACTTATTTTATGGTAGTAGGACTTGAATTTGGATTGTAGGCTGAACTGGAGGTTGGTTAACAGAGGTGCACCATACAGAAGAAAAGGCAGAAGATAGGAGGAGGCTAAGGTTTTTCTGGTAGAGGGGCTGAGATAGCAGTTGTGCCTGTAGAGCAGTGCCATTGCAGGGAGAGGAGAGATTGGCAGTGGTAGGAAGAGTAATTAGAATTGGTTGCGAATTTACTTATTTTATGGTAGTAGGACTTGAATTTGGATTGTAGGCTGAACTGGAGGTTGGTTAACAGAGGTGCACCATACAGAAGAAAAGGCAGAAGATAGGAGGAGGCTAAGGTTTTTCTGGTAGAGGGGCTGAGATAGCAGTTGTGCCTGTAGAGCAGTCCTAGTTTTTGGTGTTTTTTTTTTTTTTTTATGGCGGAGTGGATATGGGTGTCAAATTGTAAGTTTTCATCAATGATAATGCCTAGAAGTTTGGTAGTGGATACATTTTCGAGGGGGGAGTTGGTGTGGTTGAGTATGGGAAAGGAGTTTTTGTCAGTAGTATTGTTCCTAGAAGGTGTGAAGATCATCAGTTTAGTTTTTATTGCATTTAGGGCCAAGTGATGGTTTTGCATCCAGGATTCAGTTTTAGAGAAGGCAGATTGAGTTTTGAATTGAAGTTCAGATGGGGAGTGAGCTGAGCAGATGATTGTTGAGTCATCTGCTTACTGAAGGAGAGAGGATTCAGGGATGCTGCTGTCGAAGTTGTTGATAAATATGTTGAAAGGAGGGGACCAAGCACAGAACCTTGGGGTACTCCAGTGGGAGTCGGTAAGAACGGGGAGGTGGAGGTGGAGGTTTTCCATTGTACAGCTTGTTGACAATCAGAGAGGTAGCTGGAGAACCAGGCAGTGGTGGAGGGAGAGAAGTGTAGAGTGGAGAGTTGTAATAGAAGTAGGGGGTGGGAGATGGTGTCAAAAGCTTTAGATAGGTCAAGGAATATGATTCAGACAAATCTGCCAGAATCAAGTGCTAGGTTTATGGTTTCATGAAAGGAAAGGAGGGCAGTCATGGTGCTGTGATCAGGGTGGACGCCATGTTTTGTGGGAGTGAGAATGTTGTTTTGTGTAAGGTTTGGCATTAGTTGTGAGTGGATAACTTTTTCTAATATTTTGGAATGGTGGGAAAGGATGGCAATAGGCCTGAAATTTGAAGTATTGGTGTTTTTGCCACCCTTATGGAGTGGGATGATATAAGCTTGGTGCCAGATAGATGGGACGTAGGATTCCTGGATGGATCTATTTATTAATATAAAAGTGTGAAAGGCTATGCTGTCTGCAGTTAGTTTGAAGAAGGTTGAAGGTAGGCTATCAGGAGCATTGCGACAGGGATTTAGTTTGCAGAGCAGCTGTTTTATCTTAATTGTAGAGTTGGGTTTTAGGTGAAAATTGAGGGAGGGAGGGCTGTTATTGAGGGGAAGAGGGGAGCAGGGAGAGTTAGGGGTGGAGGGGGGTGAGGGAAAGAGAAGTGAGGCTAGCTATCCTTTCCACAAAGGAGGTATTGAAATTAATGGCAGTTTCAAGATCTGTGAGGTTGGTGTCTGGGACAGGAGTTATTTTTATTTCCAAGGTGAAGGATGGAGGAGATGGAGCTCCAGAATTTTTTTTGGATTAGTTGAGGGCTGTGATTGGAGCTTGGAGTAGCAGTCTTTGCAATCTTTTGTTACAAGTTTTTTTACGGAGTTTTGGATTTGTTTAAATTCAAGTAGGATGTTGAGTTGTTTGTTTCTCTGGTATTGTTTCTATTTTTTGTCTCTTAGCTGCATTTTATGTTTACTTTCTTTTGAGAGCCAGGGGGAGAGATTGAACTTTATGCACTTGGTTCTAAGAGGGGCTTGATGGTTTAGCAGTTTTAGAAATGAGTCATGAAAGTAGGTTATGGCATTGTCGTGGTGAAGGGTTTTTAGGCGGGACCAGTCAGTGTGTTTTAGACATTCTGAGAATGTCCGAGGACTGAACAAGGAGAGGTTGCTGGTTTGCATGAAGTGGGGTTGCTTTTTAGAGGGAGAGGGGAGATGGTCTGCAAAGGCTGGGAGATAGTCACTGAGGGGGTCTGGGAGGATTCCAGCCTTTCTGATGAGATTTGAATGGGAAGTTAAGATCCAGTCAATGATGGTGATGGAGGCATCATCTTTGTTTGGTCTGGTTGGAGAGCTTATTAGTTGGGTGAAGTTGTACAGGTTAATAGTGTTAGTTGGGGCTTGAGAGTTAATAGAGGCCCACTTAATGTTTATTAAAATTAAAAATGCTGAAAGTATTTTATATTAACTTAAGGAACATACACTCTGCTTTTTATTTTTCTGTCTTGCTCCCAATGTACGTTAATCAGTAAATGCAGTAGCTCAATCTGCAGGCTAAGGTAACTCGCTGCTACAGCAGTGTCTGGGCAATCAGCAGGTGATCTTAAGGGGAATCTGAATTATTTCCTTCTTGGCTGGGTCTTGAGCTCCTCTTCCCCGCTATCAGCCTCAAAAATGAAACCAAAACTGAAAGTTGTGCAAGTGAAAAGTGTGTTTTTAATTCAGCCAACAATTTAGACTCTGCTACCATCTTCCTTTATGCACAGTTGAATACTTCATCGTGGCATCCACATTACCATTCATCCATCCAGCATCACTGTTATGCAAGAGTAGTTTGGCAGAAACAATACATATATCAGTTAAAACTTTTTTTACCTAATGTATGACAGACCTTTTTCAACATGGAACCACGAGAAACATAGATCTTTAAGATTTAAACCAAGGAGCGTTCTTCATAATGAGGTACCCTTGAGAGGTATTATTTATTAGACAAGCAAATTTGCTACAAACTAATCTAATAAAATCCACTGCCATTTAGCTTTCAAGAAACAACTTCTGTCTGAAAATAATAAAATAAATAAATAAATAAAATAAAATGGCTTACATTACCCTGTACAAACCTCTCAAATGTCAAGTAATGCAAAACTAACTGCATTGGTACCTACCTTAAAGAGAGTAATCATCCAAAATTCTAGGCTTGGCTGTGGCACAAAAATCTTATAATTTCCACAGAATCTACATTACAGTCAGTTCATATAACAAAACTCTGGAACAAAATCTCTGTAAGACTTAGACTTTGACCTTTAGTCTTAAACACGTCAAAGTCTTTTATGAAGGCACACCTAATGGGGAAATGGAACCACACCTTTTCTAGCTTATCTGGATGGCTTCTACACTTTTCTAGACCTAGCAGATCTGAACAAATTCATGAACAATACAACAGACAGTATGTTGACTGTGAAGACTTCCTTTCATATATTGAAATTCTTACATAGCTACACTAGTTATGGAAGATGCATATCTTCCCTTTTTAGTGAGACCAACAAAAAATCATCTTAGATTCCAGATATATTGTATTCACTTACAGTTTTCATCAGTGCCGCTTGGGCTAGCTACAGACCCCAGAGCACTACCATATATTTAGCACTAGAGTATGAATGCTTCAGAAAGTAAAGTCTGGGGGAAGGTTTTTACCTGACAGATTAACACTAAAGATAAAATCAGTTCACCATGCATTTTAGCATGCATAACCCTTCTTTTAGGTTAACTTAAATCTATGAGTGTGGCTGTCAGTTTAGGGCTTTTGTTCCTATTAGGAGGGTAAAATTTCAATATTCGAAGATGTATATAGTTTTGTCTGCTAGTATTAAGTTAATAGGTTTTAGGGGGATATTGGGAGGTCTGGGATTTTTTTGTTTTGTTTGAGGGCTTGCAATAAAACAAAATGTTTTGTAATATGTGACATACGCTGAAATGAATATGACAAGAAACAACTGTATAAAAAAGTTCAACCTGCCAAACAGTTTATGCATGTAACACAAAAGCTGGAACTAGACATTTAACAAAAAAGATGTTATACATAAAAGGTGGGAATAATACATTTTAATGCAATGATGCTTTCTGTAATGTCTTTAAACGTCAACTGTGTCACAGATAAATCCAAAAAAGAAAGAGTAGTGAACTATATTAAAATTGTGGAGTGCAAATATTTATGTTACAGGAGACATAAAGAACTAAGCATGTGAATTTGATAAAGAAAGGTTTTCAGGATGGCTATTCAGCGGAATACCTGGGACAAAGGAAAAGAGGAGTACTTATATTAATTGCAAGAGGAACTCCAATAATGATAGACTAGGATAAAAAAGAAAATGGTTGATTTGTAGTGCTAAGGAGCTACTGGCAAGGGAGGAGGATTACATTGGCATGTATTTATTTATATTCCACCTAAAACTGCTACAATGGAACTTAAGAAAATTCTGGGAGAAATTATAAGTTTTCAGCAAGAAATATTACTTATAGGTGGGAACTGGAATGTGAATTGCAGCAGTTTGGCATGGAAGATGTGAATTCAGTAATAAGAGTTCCAAGTGAATTTACATATTATTCCCCAAGATATAAAGACTGGTCTATGTTAGACAGAATTTACATTTCATAAAAACATGTCCATTTAATTGAAGGTCTTGATACACACCCAATAACTATTGCAGATCATGCGCGAATAATAACTAAAATAAAAACTAGCATGTCCAAAGGTCAGTTGTCAATCTCCTCTCCGGTCCACCTGGTGAATCTGGGAATCTTGAGGCAATGTTACAACTGCCTCATGTACACAGACAACCCTCTCCTCCTCCCAACAAATTCCAACACATGTGAGAGATGCATCCATATAGCCAAACTGGAGGCTAAGCTCTCTCAACTCAGTACTGACGTAACCAGTCAGGAGGAGAAGGAAACCACACTCACTACAATTCCAGTCTCACATAGACCTACCACGACAGCAAACCAAACACATAAACACACAAAAACATACTCGGAGGCTCTAAATAGAAATATTCCTAAGCAGCAGAGACCTCCAAAGCAGACACCCAAGCAACCGCTACCCCAAAACAAAACACGTGCAACACATAGCTCACAAAGCCAGTGTGCCAAACAGTAACAGCCCTTAAGGCTAAACAACACACCTGATACACTTGTAATAGGTGACTCTATCGTCAGGCACACTGATGTCCCGCTCACCAGGCTGAACAAGGAGAAGGTCACGGTGAGCTGCCTGTCGGGCGCTAGGATCCGCCACATAACACAAGCACTTAGGTCACTCCAAGGCAAGTATAAATATGACTCATTCAATGTCCATGCTAGTGTGAATGACCTGAGACGTACCTCCCTGGACTACATGAAAAGAGACATAGAGGAGCTCTCTGAGCATGTGGCCCAGGCCGGTATGACCCTGACCTTGAGTAGCATCTTACCCTCACCAAGAATGATGCCACAGTATGAAGACAAGATGATCAATTTCAACAATTGGCTTAAGTATTGGTGTCATTCAAAGGGGATCCAATGCCTGTCAGCCTGAGATGACATGCTCAACAAGCCACGATGCTTCGCTAGGGACGGCTTGCACCTGTCATCCCTGGGCTTTCGGATATTGGCAAAGGCTCTTGCTACCCCCATAGTGCCTTTTTTAGGCAAGGCTCAAAAGACAAACCCACCTCCATAGGTATCACAAGGGATAAGAAACTAAGAGTAATGCTACTCAATGCCAGAAGTCTAAACCTCAAGATGCACGCACTCGAAACTCTCCTTAGCATGGAGAACATTGATATCTGTGCAGTAACAGAAACCTGGTTCAAGGCTCCCGAGAGCACCCCAGCACTACCAGATTATACCTCATACCATGCTTTTCGGCCCCAAAACTTGGACCGAACCACAAAAGGAGGGGGAGTATCAATATTCGTCAAAGATACCCACACCTCCAGGTTGGTGGCACAGCACGAAGCATCAGAGACTATACATGTGCAACTAATAGTGAGTAAAACTGCCTTCCAGTTTATAGCCTGTTACAGACCACCCTCCCAAACCCAGGAACCCCACTCGGCCTTCCTGAGAACACTGGAAAATATGAAGGTCTCTCCAAACACCATTATATTGGGCGACTTCAACTACCCAAACATAGACTGGGAGCATTACTCTAGCTCCAACACCCTAGCCCAAAGGTTCCTAGAATTCACCTTCCTCTCTCATTTGACAACCATGTGGCCAAAGTGGTTAGAAAAACATTTTATATAGCCCACCTAATCATGAAGGGATTCACATCTAGATCAGGAGAGGTCATCGTGCCTCTTTACTCATCCCTCATCAGGCCCATAATTGAGTACAATGCCCCTTTTGGGATGTACCTTACCAGACACCTGCAGCAACTGGAAAGACCCCAAAAGTACCTCACCAAGAGGATCAAAGGGCTCAAACAGATGCCATATGCTGCCCGGTTAAAGAAACTCCAGCTCTACTCAGTGGCATACCGCCTGTTCAGGGGCGATCTGTGCCTGACGTATAAAGCCATGTCCAACCTGGAATTAATGGACATGCTGCACCTCAGAAAATCCAAATCCCATTGAGCTACGCGTTCAAGAGACTTGAACCTCAGCACTGAAATAAATAGGACATGCTGGAGGGACAGATTCATAACCCAAAGGCTCCCTTCACTCTGGAATAAAATCCCAGTCCAGGTTAGGCAGAGTCCCTCATTGACTCTCTTCAAGAGGAATCTTGATGAGTGGATGGGAGATCGTAGGTTTAACCCGGGTATCACTTCTGTGTCACTGTTAGACAGAGGCACAGTATACTAACCTCGAAAAAGGGCATAGCAAAATTAATTTAAAATGGGTGGCGAAAGCCAAACACATTCTGGCTAGGCTTATAAATGCCCTAGGGTAGATAGCCTAGTATGAACCTATGAACCTATGAAAATGAGACACTGGCACTTTCCCACCTATCTGTTGAAAAGAGAGGAATTTGAATTTCAAGAATGGGTAGTAGAGATACAGGAAAGTCCCCAGGAATAGATGGTATTCCTATGGAAGTCTGGAAGCTAGGAGGGGGAAAAAACTGATAAAGATCTGGAAGGTTTTGTTTAACAATATTTTAAGAGGAGAAATACCGACATCCTGGAAGAAAGCAGTGGTAGATGTAATACCTAAAGAGGGTAAAGATCCATCGGACCCGGCTTCCTTCAGGCCCATTTCAATACTAAACCATGATTATAAAGTGTTCATATCTTTAATGGCTAAAAGAATGACAAAGGTAATGCCAAACTTCATAGATAGGGATCTTTGATTTTGTGGAGGGGAGGCAAACATTTGACAACTTTAACTCATTCATTCCAATGGAGCTCAGGAAGTTTGCACTGTAACTTTCAATGGGCAGAGCCTAAGCCTTTTGACAGAATCAAATTATGTCCTTACATTTCAAACAAATGTTCATATTTCTGGAACCATAGGGGTAATGGAAGAAGTATAAATGGCAAACCCTTCATTATTTCACTATTTTTATACTGGTAGTATTCTTTAGGTTCTAGATCTTAAAATGAATTTTATAAGTCACAGTAAACACAGTAACTATTATATTTGCAATATTTTGTAAACTGCTTAGGATATCTCAGCAACCACTTGAGTTATACGCATATTGTCAGTAGCCTACTTGTTACATGTGTTACTTGGTTGTTGAGATATTTAGAAAGATGTGAAAATTATATCTATATAAATTAATATCATAAAAGCAATGGTTAATATAATTTTACTCGCACTAGACAGAGGTCAAATATTAATGCAGTTGAATTTGCCATTGTGTAAAGTTTAAGAAGAAATCCGTTAAAATATTGTACATTGCATGGTTTTGGAATTATTGATGCAAATATGGACAAGCAATATTTGACTCCTAGAGGCATCAGTAGGAGTTAACTGCAGATGCACCTGGAGGTGTCACTCAGATGCATTGAGTTAGCAGAACATTGATGATACAGAGGGAAGCAGTACGTAAGAAAATACCATTGTTGGTGGTGGGTCTTGATGCAGAGAAAAACATTTGACAGAGTAAACTGGAACTTAACGAGTAGGGCAATGGAAGCATTTGCATTTCCTGAAAAAAAATAAGGTTTGTTAGGAGGCTATATGAGGGATCAAAGGCGAAATTTAAAGTGGGTGGGGTCCTTTCTGATAATTTCTGCTTGAGCAGAGGAACCAGGTAGGGGTGCCTTCTTTCCCCTTTGTTATTTGCATTATATTTAGAACCATTGGCAAAGAAAATAAGGGACTCAGAAATTCAAGGATATAATTGGTATGGTAGTCAAGAAAAGCTGGCTGTATTTGCAGATGATATTATTTTATACCTGACAAAACTAGAAAGAGACATTACAGTGTTCTGGCATATTTTTAGACAGTTTCAAATCTTTTCAGGGTACAGAATTAATTAAGCTAAAATTAAGGCAATAGTGGTAAATTATGTACCTACACACAAATTGGTTCAGCAATATCCTTATTTATGGGAACATGATAAAAAGAAGTATTTAGGAGTATAGATTAAAAATTATTCTGGTGTGGCAGCTAAAGATATGTGGGTGGAGACTAAACAAAAGATAATACAAAAAACGAGAAAATGGAAGCTTTGTTATATGGATACGGATAGTAAGATACAAACAGTCAAAATGTTTTTAGTCCCTTTAGTCTTACACAGGTCAGGCATATTTTTATCAACCAGAGGAGAAGTTGTGGATAGCAATTAATAAAGAGCTGAAGGACTTTATCTGGGAAGGGAAGGTGGCAAGAGTCAAGTGGGATAAGCTGATTCTTCCAGTAGAAGAGGGCAGATTGGGATAACCCAATTTGAAGGGGTATTTAAAGCTATAGAGTTAAGGCTGCTATACATAACACAAGCAGAAAACTATAATTCAAAGTGGAAAGGTATGATGTTGAAATGGGGGAATCTCAAGAAACAAGGAGAGACTGGGATTATGTTGTAGTTTTTTTAAGGAAATAATAATCATACAGAATATTATATCCATAAAATAGCAGAAAGTATTCTAAGAGCCAAGCTAACAAAGGAATGGGGAAAGGAGATTCTGCCAATAAGGATGACTGCAATTAGGGATATAGACAATAGGTAAGAGGGGGCTGGAATTTATTGGAGAAAACTGGTAAAGGAATCAAGGTATTGGGAGCAAATAACCAGAGATGGAAATATGGTAGAATGGGAAGATGACAAGAATTTGTTTGGACTGTAGGTTAGAGATTGCCTTCCCTAGCAAGGATTGATATCAGAGTATAGGCAAAGAAAAAAGAAACAGGGGATCCTAAATAAAAGACCAGTGCTGGTAGAGTTTTTAGTAGAATCTAGAACAGTAGCTGCCATTAAAAAAGGAATAATTAGTAGACCATATAAAATATTGCATTATAACTAGAATAATCAACCAGACGAGGTTAGAAAGGATTGGGAAGAGAGATTGAATAAACAATTCACAAATAAACAGTGGGAGTATATATGTATGTCTTCCAAATATGCAATAAAATCTAGAAAATTTAAGATTTTTGCTTGGAAATGTGTACATAGATATTTTTATTCCCCAAGTAAACCCCAGAGAATTTTTCCTCAGGTAGATAGCAAATGTTGGAGGTGTGACAGGGAAGAAAGAGGTAATTGGGAACATATTTTCTGGAAGTGCAGTGAGTTGGCAGACTTTAAGGATTCCCTGCAGGTTGCACTGTTGGAGATGCTGGGTGGGAAGATTGGTGTGACAAGGGAGATGATTTTTCTGAGCTATGATGCAGAATCGGAATTGCCTAGACATGGTAAGGCCTTGCTGTCTCTAATTATGGTGGCTGCCAAAAAAACAATTACTAGAAAATGGAAATCAAAATCTAAACCAACTATTGTAGAAGTAGTGAATATAGTAACACAGATAAAACAACTGGAATTGAGATCTTTAGAAAAAGGTAGGAGCAAACTACATAAGAAAAATTGGAATTGTGGGAACAATACATACAGAGTAGGAATGAGTTTTAAAAGAAGGCAAAACTTAAATGAGCTATGTAATGTTTGACTGAAAACGATTGGGTTGATTATAAGTGATATATAATGTTTACAACTGAAAGTGGTATCAGTATGGTTTGTGATGTAAAATGCTTGCAACTAGGATTGTGTCGCTGTGATTTGTTTTCATTTATATAAATGTGTGATTACTTATGCCATAAGTGATGGTTTAATAAAGATTTTCTTGTTTAAAAGAAAAGGGGCAGGAATTGAGTAATTTATGTAATGTTGCTTAGGTTATATGATGTATAGCAGTATATGTGAAACATAATGTTTGTTAATTTTAACTTGTTAATGCAGTTTGATTACTTTTATATAAATGTGCCTATGTCACAAGTGATAATTCAATAAAGGTGTTAAAAAAAAGATAAAATCAGTTTCAGTGTAAATTTCTTGGCCAGTTTTGTTTCTTACTCCTGTCGTTTGACAAAGGTTCCACAAAGGACATGCATTAGGACTTTGGCTTCCCTTAGGATGGGAAAAGAATCAAAGGACACTAAAGGTTTACAAGATTCCGAAGCAACTCCTCAAGGAATTACAACTGAAGGAGCACCCTCACCAGAACTGAAATTGCATGGGAGTGCTCCTTCAGTTTTAATTTGTTGCTGACATTATAACCACTGTTGTGATTTCTACCATTGTTGTTGCAGCCATTTAAAGGGAATAATCCCAGAAGTCCTTATTGTTTCTTTGATGCTGTATGTTTCTGCCTCAGTGCTGCTTAATAAAGGATTTTCATGGCAGCATCTCATTTGTCCCAATGTTTCTTCTTTTTATTAGCTACTATCTTTTCATATTTCCACTGTGCCTTATATGTTTCCAGTTAAACTTTGAGCTGTGCATACCTACCAAAGACAAAAAGCATATACTGTAACCCATCTGATTCCAAATGGCTTGTGTGTGTAGTCCCTTCAGGGAAATCACTGTACTTCTTTATAGCTCACTGAGCAGACTCACTATTGAATACCACCTTGCATTTTGCAGCTTTCAAATAAGCCAACTGAAGAAACTTAAAACTATATAAAAAGTCCTTACTAGCCAAATCATAAGGTTGTAAAACTCTGACTATTCAGAAATTGTCATTATGTCATTTTCCTATGGATTATTTAAAGGCAAAGTCTGCCTGGTCTGTAAGATAGTGTCTGATCAGGTTCTGTTTGAAAGTCTGTGCCTAGGAATCACTAGAAAGGATGTTAACACCAAGTTAAGGAGCCTAATTTAAAAGAGTAAATAGTGATAGAAAAATGTGATAGCTACATCACACAATGCCTTCCAGGATTATGACATAAACCCATTACATTCAGACATTAGGATTAATATCCTTCAAAAATAAGCATACACACATACACACGCAGGTTGCCTACAAGCTGTTGAATGACAGCTTGTTGAACCGTGAAAACTGCCGGCACAGCTGATCAAATGTACCAGCAGTTGCTCTGTGCAAGATGGCAGTTTTGTGGAGATTGGGGAATTTGCCCTTACTGTTGCAAGAGTGAATAGAGTACAGTAAGCTCTCAGTTAACCGGATCTCAAGCAACCAGAACTCTCAAGCAACCAGAAAATAAATTGAAGAAATCCAGTACAATTTTCATGTGTTGTACTTTCTGTCCCCCCTACCCCCACCCCTGCAGATGCATACCTTAGAATTTTAGCGTTTTAGAGTTTTAAAAAGGAAGATAGGAAATAATTCTCTCTCTCCCCAATCTAAGAAAAAGTCGCAGGATGGTGCAGTGGTGCAGCGGTAGTGTTGTCGCCTCACAGCAAGAGGTTCTCCAGTTCGATTCTTGGCTGGGGTGCATTCTGTGTGGAGTCTGCATGTCCTTCCTGCATTTGTGTGCTCTTGTTTCCTCCAATGTTACAAAGACATGCATCTGCAGCGTTTCTCCCCAGGCCTCCTCTGAAAATTGGCTTCGTCCCAAGTCAAACTTTCCCGGTTAACAAATGTTAAATAAGTAACAAATGTTAAGTAAAAAATAAGTAAGTCAAACCAAGGAAATAGTATAGGGTACAGTATTAGTCAAGCCTATTTTTATTAGTAACTCTCAAGCAACCAGAAAATACAGTTATCCAGCATCTACCAATCCCCATGGGTGCCAGTTAACTGAGAGTTTACTATATATATATGCAAGGCTCTACCTACAGCAAATCCCCCAGACCTTTTATTATAGAACTGCAATCCTGTCAGAGTAAAGAGAGGCTGATTGGTGAGCTCTGGAAAAAAGACAGAATACTTCAGGTGCAAAGAAAGAGAGTGGTCGTGGATCAAGACTTCTACTGTAAATTTGTCCCTCTTTTTAAGATTTGGAATTTTAAAATTTGGCCAATTGATTTGGGGATGAATTCAAATAGTAGCAATTCATCAGTAAGAAGAAGCTGGTGGAAAAATTAAAGGAAATGTTAATTCTGTGGGTAAGTGTGGTGGGTGGATAGTAGTTCAGACTGGCAAGACTTCTGTACTAGAAAATATTTCAGCAAATGAGGCAGTGGAGTACAGGGAAATTATTAATATTTTTATTTATTTTATTTTATTTTACATTTGTTGACCGGGATAGTCCGACTGGATGCATGTCCATTTTCAGTGGAGGCCCAGGAAGAAAAGCTCCATGGAATAACAAATCATCATAACATGTCACATATTACAAATAAATGTATTATTTACAGAGATTAGATGGGCAGACAATACAAATTACATATAGAATATTTTCAGTGATTAGAAGAGCAAACATTATAACAAATCTTCAGGTAGTGTTATTTACCGAGAGAATCGGATAAAATTACATAGTAGGCTACCTAGCAGATTTACACATTCCAGAGACGTTTAACCAGGCTTGATACAGTGACATAGCCAGTTTGTTCCCAGGTGGTGTTTGAGCCTAGTTTTGAACTGACTAATTGAAGAGATCACAGAATGGCAAAAAGGTAATGCAAGGTAAACATAAAAGGCCACAAATGGTAAAGATTTTGTTAGAGGGAGGCTCTATAAAAACTAGAAATAAGGGAATTATAAGTAGGATTTACAAGGCCATCTTTATGGACAGAGGAGAAAACGGATAGAGACAGTACTGGCAGGAAAAAACTTGGGAAAGCGTTAACACCTCATTTATGGAAAATATTTGTTTAACCCTGAGCAACAGCCACAAAAGCCTAAACATTTCATATATCTGAGTGGAAATGTCTTCCACAAATATTTTTATATCTCTTAGAAATGTAGTAATATGTCTCTTAGAGTGATCCTATACAGTAAGTAAATTAATCCCCAAATAACATTACCCCACCACCACACATAATTCTTGACTACCGCCTTACTAACATACCTCACCATATAGGCATTCAATGAATTCTTGGGCAAAACTAGGTTGTGTTGTGCAGCTAAGTTTGTAAAGACCCTGGTAGTCGTTAGAATAGTAGAACCAGGACAGCCAGCAGCCTCTACCCCCCTCTTTAGTATCTAACACTCACTTCCCCCTCTACCGTCCACATGTAACTCCACATCCTAGCTCTCACTCTTCCCCTGTCTTTATACAGCTACCTCCCTCACATAGCTACCTGCAATTACAGACCTGACCACTAGGTACCACCCTTCTCCCAGTCTCATCTCACTCTTATCCTCCTGTGTCTATATTACTTACCTCATTTTCTGTAGTCCCAGACCTGTTTTTTAGCTCCTCCAACTACACCCTATACTGTACTATCTACTACTACCATTTCTAGGTTCTCTTATCACTGTTCTTACCCACTTTTGACTTATCAAACTTACCATCTGTAGCCTGTACTGCTGATTGTTTCTTCTACAGCTGCTTCTTTACCTGTTTCTACCCACTCCCTACCCCCAATTCCCACCCACCCCCCAGGGCCCTACACTTATACTTACTAGCCACACCCCTTCCTCCCCGCAGTACTCTAGGTAAAGATTTTATTTGCTCATCTACATCCACTCCTTCCTTCTCAAACCTCTCCCCTTAATCTCCTCCCACATCCCTTCCCACCCCTCATCTACACCTACTATACTTCCATACCTACGAGTAACACAATTACTAACTCACCCATTTAAATGGATAAACTACACTCTATTGCTCATTTCCAACTACTTCTCTTGCTTATACTACATCCACTTCTGCCTTCATACTCTCCTCCTATGAAACTCCATTACTTCCACACTTTCACCACCCTAATAACCAAACCAGTTCCCTGTATCTAACCATCCTCTTTAACCATGCCAAAATAACAACTATTCCCAGTTACCTACTAGCAAAATATCACAGACTACACCACATTATATATAACAACCTCAATCCCAGGCGATCCCTACTCACTATTAGCAAACTACCTAGTCCATACTATTTCAAACAACTCCACTTATTAAAAGATGGAGACATTCACCCAAACCCAGGCCCAATAACACCCCCAATCTCTCTCTCCCCAACCCCAACCAGTCCACTAATTTTTCCATCACTAGACAATCTAATTCACTCCTTGTAGCTCATCTTAATATTCAAAGCATTAACAATAAAATAGCTCAACTCAATGCCCTCTTAGAGGTCTACTCCTTCGACATTCTTTGTTTAACAGAAACCTGGCTAAAACCTGCAACCAAAGACAATGAAGTCATCCCACCAGGGTATAATATTCCAAGAACCAAAAAAATAAGCACCTGGGTGAGATGTACTTCAGAAATAAGTGGAAAAGAAAATAGTTCTCCACCAGTAGAATGAAAAGTTTTATATCAGCAATTTATTAAAAAGTTTAGCCCTTTCGTCAATCCACAGATGACTTCATCAGAACAGTGAATCACACAAAATACCAGTTTAAATAGATGGTCCTTGTAGATAATTGGTTAAAATCTGTCCAATAAAATATAAAATTGTATGAATATATGAATATTAATTAGCACATGAATATTAAACATTCAGTCATAAATTAAACAAGTTTAAAACCAAACATCATTAAGTCAGATGTAAATCCCAAAATTCATAGTGGGGAATAAACTGTTTCTGCTTTTTCTTTTAAAATGGGCATAATACTCAAGTGGTCATTCAAACCCGGGGGGGGGGTGTGGGCCGCTAGCCTCAGCTGCCATAACAATTCTTTCTTGTACAAAATGTTTTGCCAATCATCCCCTCTAAGGTCTGTGTCTACCATATCCAAAATAACAAACTTGTAACCCATAAAACCTGCACAATTCAAACTATGCCTAAACAAGGCATTAGTTTCTTTTTTGTTTTTAACATCATAAAGATGTTCATAAATTCTTTTTTAAACAACCTCTCCGTTTTCTCAACGTAAAACAAAGTGCAGGAATTACATTTAGCAAAATACACTTATTTACTTGAGAGGCAGTTACCTTTCCTAAAGTAAAGGGTACAAGTGCTAGTGTTAACCAAGCTGATGGATTTTGTTACCAAGATATATTGACAATAGGGGCATCTTCCACAAGGTCTGGTTCCACTCAATCTATCCTTGTTATCAATTTTGGCATTTTTCCTCTCCAAAATAGTCTTCAAAGTAGAACCGATCTTAGTGGCAAACGTAGGTTGGGTGCCCAAAATATCATATATTTCACGGTTAGTTCTAAAGATACTCCAGTGTTTATTAAGAATGTCTTTAATTCCCTTGTAATGGGGGCTGTATTGAACAACACAGGCTTGCTGAAAATCAATGTCAGCCCCAGTATCCGCCTGTTTCCCCATGTCTGAACATGTGTTAAGCCCCCTCCCTAAAAGTGGTGGATATTTTTTACCCCACTCTTCCAAAACATCATGAAGAATGGGATCAATAAATTCAACGGGGTACCCCCTGTCCAAAAACATCTCCTTAAGAAATCCAAACTCCTTGACAACTTCATCCTTGGTGGAGGTCATTCTAGCTATTCTGATAGCCTGACCCTTAGTAATCCCTTTCTTCTGAAATGTAGGGTGATGACTATTGTAGTGTAAATAGCTATTACAGAAAGTTTTTTTCCGATAAACCTTGGATATAAAACACCCCTTACCTTTTATTAACTTGGTGGCCAAATAACTAATTTCCTCTGAATGACAGACATAAGTAAATTTCAAAAAACTAGTTGTTAATTATTGAATAAAGGCAGGTATAGTTTCCTTGGACCCTTTCCAGAGGATAAAAATATCATCCAAAAATCTGTTGTACGTAATAATGTCTGAAAAATATTCACTCTTGAATACATGCTCGAGTTCCCATCCCAATAAGACCAAGTTGGTGTATACAGGTGCACAAGCGGCCCCCATGGCCACTCCTTTGATCTGTTGAAAATACTGCCCCTCAAAAAAGATGTAGTTATTTACTAAAATAAGTGTCATAATCTCTCATATCAATTTAACCTCATTTGAGGGAAGAAGGGAACAAATAAAAAGTACCTCTTCAAAAATCTCTAGGCCCTCCTTCTTGGGAATACAGGTAAAACAAGTAAAAAGTACCTCTTCAAAAATCTCTAGGCCCTCCTTTTTGGGAATGCAATTAAAAAGGATCCTGCACATCTATAGTCAAAAACACCAGGTCCGAAGAAAAAAGGTCAATTTTAATCTTTCCCAAAAAATCCCAAGAATCTTTCACTAAATGTGGCACTCCTTTTACCACATGTTTAATCTTTTTATCAACGTATACTGCCAAATTGTGTATCTTAGACCCTCCAGCTACCACAACAGGCCTAAAAGGTGGAGTGACTATATTCTTATGCACCTTGTGTATACCAAACATCACAGGTATTTTGGGATGGGAATCTTAAAGAAAGTGATGTATGTCTTTGGTAATTCTTTGTTCCAAGACGTATTCATATAAAAAACTATCAGTTCTTTGGTAAGAAATATGCACCTCATTTTGGGATACTTGAGAATAGTTTTCTTCATTAAGTAGTATTTCTTGCATTATATTAGTGTAATCTTCAGAATTGTAAATAATAATACCCCTTCCTTTGTCTGGGGTCAGAATTCGTACAGAACGGTCATCCCTAAGTTGCTGTAGTAAGACTTTTTCCTTTGGTGACAAATTGGAAAAAAATCTCCTGTTTTCTCTCCACATCTTGTATAAATCATCCCTAACAGCCATGTCATATAACAGCCATGTCATATGCTGCTACCAAGGGGTGAAAGGGTGGGTTGAATACACTATGTTTCTTCAACCCAAGATCCTTTCCACCTTCTTTTTTACACCCCTCATGTTTCTTAAATAAGATTTTAAAATTTAATTTTCTAAGACATAACTGTAAGTCAATTAAAACCTCAGCAATGTCAGGTATTTTAGTAGGCACAAATTTAAACCCTTTGGAAAACAGGGTAAAGTGTTCATTTGTAATAATCCTATCCATATAATTATAAATGTAAAATCCTTGATAAGTATGAAGAACATGTTGTTCTTCCTCCTCTGTAACTAGTACCTGCCTTTCTTCCACTGGGGAAACGCATTCTGGTATGTACCCAGTTGATTTGAATACACCCTATGTTTCTTGTCTCTTGTCTGCTATTCTCTGGGAGCGCCTTAATACCGGAAAATCCTCCAACCTGGTAGTGTCAAACCTACCCTCTTCTCTACAAAAGTTGACTTCACCTTCCTCTCCCAATTCAAAGAAAGACTGATTTCCCTTGTCCCTCATAGGTGAACCTGAATGGAAATCAGTTTGGTTGTGTCTAAAAAACAATTTGTTGGTAGGGTACACCTCTTGTTTTTGGCACTGTTTTTTTATCCCTTTCAAGTTTCTTGAGTTTCTTATGAAATATATTGTTACATTTTTTATCTATCCTGTCAAGAATCTTGGTATAAAATCCTTCATATTGAGAAAACAGTAAGTCAGTAATAATCATGCCATTTAAATCCTCTACTTCTTTTTGGAGTCTGTTTTCCATTTGTTCATAAAAGAATACAGTATTACTTAAAAGTTCAAGTCCCCACTTATCAAATAGTTTAAAATAACTATTTAAAGCATCACCATCATAGTGCAAACCAAAAGGAAACTTGTATACTCTTAGTCCCTGTGGGACAATCTGTAGACGTAGACATTCATTAAAATATACAATTTCCATTTGTATCATTTTAAATTTAAATAATTTCTTTTCAAATGAATAAATCATATATTTCAATTAATTAAAATGTCTATTGTGAATAGTCTCTCTTTAGGAATATAGGTTGTAGTACTAGGTTCATTAAAAACAAAGTTTTTGTGGAAAATAGTTCCATATTTAGCATTACAATCTTTAGAACATGGTTTAGGAGCACAAACATTAGAATCTGTGTTACAAAGAGTAGAATTCGAATGCCCACTAACAATTCTGTTGCAGGAAGGGGAACCATCCCCTGCAGGTAGAAAATTCACATTTCTTAAAATATGTGCATCTTTGTCTGTGCGAAAAGGAACAGTACCTGCTATGGTTTTGCCTGCCGAAAGTGGCTACTCCGAAGTCCCACAAACAGTGGAATCCATGTCGCGGCCCAAATAAACAGCCCCATTACCGCTGGCATCCTTCCTAGTAGATTTAACAACCTTGGAATGCACTGTAGCTACCTCGTTTCATGAAGAGCACTGTGTAGCTCCACCATGATGGACGTCAGTTGTCGTAATGACGTCACATCATCTCACTTGAGTACGCACACTAGTTCCGGACCCATTGGGAGGATCCTCTTTGCTGGAGTTAACTCCTTTGATAGTTTCCACATGGCACACACCAGTGAAAGTGTCCACTTGACACCGCTGTTGGGAGAACATTTCGATCAACTTGGTAAGCTCTCCCTTGAGCTCTGCCACATCCTTCTTTAATGAAAGTAGCTCCAAATGGTGTCCACTGTCCAGAATAGGGGAAAGCTCCAGCGATTCTGAAGAATCCATCTCTCCCACCACACCACATCCAAAATCTAGTGAACCAAAAGGTGGTGTTGGCGCTTAATAAAAACAAACTGTGAACCAAAAAAATAAGAACCTGGGCGAGATGTACTCCAGAAATAAGTGAAAAAGAAAATAGTTCTCCACCAGTAGAACGAAAAGTTTTATATCAGCAATTTATTAAAAAGTTTAGTGCTTTTGTCAATCCACAGTTGACTTCATCAGACAGTGAATCACACAAAATACCAGTTTAAATAGATGGTCCTTGAAGATAATTGGTTAAAATCTGTCCAATAAAATTGTATGAAATATAAAATACTCTTTGTAACACAGATTCTAATGTTTGCGGCCCTAAACCATGTTCTAAGGATTGTAATGCTAAATATGGAACTATTTTCCACAAAAACTTTGTTTTTAATGAACCTAGTATTACAACCTATATTCCTTCAGAGACTACTCACAATAGACATTTTAATTCATTGAAAGATATGATTTATTAATTTGAAAATAAATTATTTAAATTTAAAATGATACAAATGGAAATTGTTTATTTTAATGAATGTCTACATTTACAGATTGTCCCACAGGGACTAAGAGCATACAAGTTTCCTTTTGGTTTGCCACTATGATGGCGATGTTTTAAATAGTTATTTTAAACTATTTGATACGTGGGAACTTGAACTTTTAAGTAATAACGGTATTCTTTTATGAACAAATGGAAAACAGGCTCCAAAAAGAAGTAGAGGATATAATGGCATGATTATTACTGACTTACTGTTTTCTCAATATGAAGGATTTTATACCAAGATTCTTGACAGGATAGATAAAAATGTAACAATATATCTCATAAGAAACTCAAGAAACTTGAAAGGGATAAAAAACAGTACCAAAAACAAGAGGTGTACCCTACCAACAAATTGTTTTTTAGACACAACCAAACTGATTTCCATTCAGGTTCACCTATGAGGGACAAGGGAAATCAGTTTTTTATTGAATTGAGAGAGGAAGGTGAAGTCAATTTGTGTAGAGAAGAGGGTACTCTACCAGGTTGGAGGATTTTCCAGTATTACGATGCTCCCAGAGAATAACAGACAAGAGACAAGAAACACAGGGTGTATTCAGTCAACAGGGTACATACCAGAGTGGGTTCCCCCAGTGGAAGAAAGGCAGGTACTAGTTACAGAGGAGGTAGAACAACATGTTCTTCATACTTATCAAGGATTTCACATTTATAATTATATGGACAGGATTATTACAAATGAATACTTTACCCTGCTTTCCAAAGGGTTTAAATTTGTGCCTACTAAAATACCTGACATTGCTGAGGTTTTAATTGACTTTAATTGACTTACAGTTATGTCTTAGAAAATTTAATTTTAAAATCTTATGTAAGAAACATGAGGGGTGTAAAAAAGAAGGTGGAAAGGATCTTGGGTTGAAGAAACATAGTGTATTCAACCCACCCTTTCATCCCTTGGTGGCAGTTTATGACATTGCTGTTAGGGATGATTTATACAAGATGTGGAGAGAAAACAGGAGAATTTTTTCCAATTTGTCACCAAAAGAAAAAGTTTTACTACAGCAACTTAGGGATGACCGTTCTGTACGAATTATGACCCCAGACAAAGGAGGGGGTATTATTATTTACAATTCTGAAGATTACACTAATATAATGCAAGAAATACTACTTAATGAAGAGCACTATTCTCAAGTATCCAAAAATGAGGTACATATTTCTTAAAAAAGAATTGATAGTTTTTTATATGAATACGTCTTGGAAAAAAGAATTACCAAAGACGTACATCACTTTCTTTTGAATTCCCATCCCAAAATACCTGTGATGTGTGGTATACCCAAGGTGCATAAGAATATAGTCACTCTGCCTTTTAGGCCTATTGTGGCAGCTGGAGGTTCCAAGACACACAATTTGGCGGCATACGTTGATAAAAAGATTAAACATGTGGTAGAAGGAGTGCCACATTTAGTGAAAGATTCTTGGGATTTTTTGGGAAAGATTCAAACTGACCTTTGGTCTTCAGACCTGGTGTTTTTGACTATAGATGTGCAGGATCTTTTTACCTGTATTCCCAATAAGGAGGGCCTAGAGATTTTTGAAGAGGTACTTTTTACTTGTTCCCTTCTTCCCTCAGATGAGGTTAAATTGATATGAGAGATTATGGCATTTATTTTGGAGAATAACTACATCTTTTTTGAGGGGCAGTATTTTCAACAGATCAAAGGAGTGGCCATGGGTGGGGCCTCTTGTGCCCCTATATACGCCAACTTGGTCGTATTGGGATGGGAACTCAAGCATGTATTCAAGAGTGAATATTTTTCAGACATTATTATGTACAACAGATTTATGGATGATATTTTTATCCTCTGGAAAGGGTCCAAGGAAACTATACCTGCCTTTATTCAGTATTTAAATCACACAACTAGTTTTTTGAAATTTACTTATGTCTCTCATTCAGAGGAAATTAGTTATTTGGATACCAAGTTAATAAAAGGTAAGGAGTGTTTTATATCCAAGGTTTATCGGAAAAAAACTTTCTGTAATAGCTATTTACACTACAATAGTCATCACCCTACATTTCAGAAGAAAGGGATTATTAAGTGTCAGGCTATCAGAATAGCTAGAATGATCTCCACCAAGGATGAAGTTGTCAAGGAGTTTGGATTTCTTAAGGATATGTTTTTGGACAGGGGATACCCCGTTGAATTTATTGATGCCATTCTTCACGATGTTTTGGAAGAGTGGGGTAAAAAATATCCACCACTTTTAAGGAGGGGGCTTAAAACATGTTCAGACATGGGGAAACAGGTGGGTACAGGGGCTGACATTGATTTTCAGCAAGCCTGTGTTGTTCAATACAGCCCCCATTATAAGGGAATTAAAGACATTCTTAAAAACTGGAGTATCTTTAGAGCTAACTGTGAAATATATACTTTGGGCACCCAACCTACGTTTTCCACTAAGATTGGTTCCAATCTGAAGACAATTTTGGAGAGGAAAAATGCCAAAATTGATAACAAGGATAGATTGAGTGGAACCAGACCTTGTGGAAGATGCCCCTATTGTCAATATATCTTGGTAATAAAATCCATCACCTTAGTTAACACTAGTACTTATACCCTTTACTTTAGGAAAGGTAACTGCCTTTCAAGTAAATTAGTGTATTTTGCTAAATGTAATTCCTGCACTTCATTTTATGTTGAGAAAATAGAGAGTTTGTTTAAAACAAGAATTTATGAACATCTTTATGATGATAAAAACAAAAAATAAACTAATGCCTTGTTTAGGCATAGTTTGAATTGTGCAGGTTTTATGGGTTACAAGTTTGCTATTTTGGATGTGGTAGACACAGACCTTAGAGGGGGTAACTGGCAAAACATTTTGTGTAAGAAAGAATTGTTATGGCAGCTGAGGGTAGCGGCCCACACACCCCTCCGGGTTTGAATGACCACTTGAGTATTATGCCCATTTTAAAAGAAAAAGCAGAAACAGTTTATTCCCCACTATGAATTTTGTGATTTACATCTGAATTAATGATGTTTGGTTTTAAACTTGTTTATTTTATGACTGAATGTTTAATATTCATGTGCTATTTAATATTCATACAATTTTATATTTTATTGGACAGATTTTAGCCAATTATCTACAAGGACCATCTATTTAAACT
The DNA here is from genome assembly GCF_019279795.1 of Protopterus annectens. Lineage (NCBI taxonomy): Eukaryota > Metazoa > Chordata > Ceratodontiformes > Protopteridae > Protopterus > Protopterus annectens. The sequence goes on from NC_056738.1 coordinate 66,026,865, forward strand.
GGTATTTTGTGTGATTCGCTGTTTTGTTGAAGTCAACTGTGGATTGACAAAAGCGCTAAACTTTTTAATAAATTGCTGATATAAAACTTTTCGTTCTACTGGTGGAGAACTATTTTCTTTTTCACTTATTTCTGGAGTACATCTCACCCAGGTGCTTATTTGTTTGGTTCATAGTTTGTTTTTATTAAGCGCCAACACCACCTTTTGGTTCACTATAATATTCTAAGACTCGACCATGTAGCCAAAAAGAGTGGGGGTTGCTATTCTATTTAAATCAGGATTACAATTAATCACGTATGACACTAAACCACCACCTAATACCAATGCAGAAATTCTCATACCCAAACTTGAACTTAATAATGCCAAAGCAGTCTATATTATTTTATCTATCTACCCCCCCCCCCCCCAGTAACAACATTACCATCATGGAAAATATCCTATTCTGGTTATCTCAACACCTACCCCAAGAAACTATAATCCTTGGTGATATAAACATTGATTGGAATTGCTATAGCAGCAGCCACCCTACCACCCACATTAACCTTTATGTTTTTTTCCCAAACCATCACCTCCCCCCACCAGAATAAACAAACACAACAAGAAAGAAAGCACATTAGACTGGATTCTGATAAACAGCCATCCCCACATATATGAATCTGGAACCCTTCCTGATCAAAAGTGACCACTCACTTACCTATATTATCAGTCATAAATCCTATTCTCCCATTCCTACCACTATCAGGAATATCAGATCCAAAAAGAACTTCTACCCTGATCTCTTCCAAAAGGAACTTAGAGCATGCCATTGGTCTCCCTTAAATTACCTCCCTCTAGAAAAAGCAGTTCAATACTTTAATTCAAACTTCTTAGCCATTATTGATCACCAACCCGTACAATCAGATTCAAGACCAAATCTGCTTCTTGGCTTTCTAAAGAAACCAAATATAAAATCCATCTCAGAAATAAATACTGGGCTAAATGGAGAATGAACAAAAATCCTGTTGACCAACAAAATTTCAGAGCTCTAAGAAATAACACTAAGAAAGCTATACTATCAGATAAAAGAAACTAGTACCTTCAATTTCAGAAGGCTAACCATAATAACCTACAAAAGTTCTGGGCTAGCATTAACCAGTTACTACATCCAGGTCAATCCAGTACACCAAACCCACAAAATACTGACCATGAAAATCCCATGTATACTGCCAATGCCTTCAATTCCTTTTTTACTGATGCTATCCAAACACTAACCAGTCAGTTATCATCTAGTAATTTTACTTTACCTACCAACAGCAAAACTTCACCCCCACCATTTCTTCTCCAACCAGTCCCAACAACCCATATTCTTGCCCTAATCCAAAAATTTAAACCATGCTCTCCTTCAGCAGACCAACTATCTGCTGAATACCTACAGAAATCTGCCAAATCGATTGCTTACCCCCATCTCCATTTTTATCAGTAGAACTATTAGTGAAGGCCACAACCCTAGTATCTGGAAAGTCTCCCATATTATCCCCCTTCACAAAGGTGGCAACTCCACCGAATTCTCCAACTATCGTCCCATAGTTCTTCTTTCTCCTTTGGCAAAGATCATAGAGAAATGCAATTTCTAGACCACCTAATCCACAATAACTTGCTCTCTAGCTGTCAATATGGTTTCAGACCTTCCCATAGCACTGCCACGGCCCTCCTTTCCTTTACAGGTTGTATTAACAAAAACTGTAACTGCAATTTGCTCACAGCAGCACTATTTATCGATCTGTCCAAAGCATTTGATATGGTAAATCATCAAATTCTGATAGATATCCTCAAATCCCTGTCCTTACATGCACTCTCTATCAAATGGTTCCAATCCTACTTAAATAAACAACAGACTGTACTTTGGCACAACACTCTATCTACCCACCTACCAGTTAACCTTGGTGTGCCTCAGGAGTCCATATTAGGACCTCTCCTTTTCTCCATATTCATCAACGACCTTCATTAAGCAATTCCCCAAGCTACTTGCATACAATATGCTGATGACTCCACAGTTGTATGCTCCGCAAAAAACACCTCTTACCTTCACTCCCTTACCCAAAAAGTTTTTAACACTGTGGAACAATGGTTCACTCATCGTTGCCGACTCTTAAACCCAAAAAAAACTAAACTCCTCCTTTTCAATCCAAATCTTAAGTCCTCCCCCATAGATTTTTCTGTTTCTTCCACTAATGGCACCATTATATCACCCGACCTAACTACCAAGCTACTTGGTGTCACCATTGACAATCTTTCCTTTGACATACACATCAACAACACTATTAAATTGGCCCTCTGTACAGAATAAAACCCTTCCTATCACCTAGAGCTAGAACTACTATTGCACATACTCATCTAATCTCTACACTCCTCTATGCCTCTACCATTTTCACCAATCTGTCTAAGAACAACCTCAGTAAGTTGGAAAGCTCCTACAATAATATAGCCAGATTTGCTACTTGCAACCCTTTTAGAACTCACCACTGCTTTAATTTAAAGCAGCTTGAATGGTTGAAACTACAGAATCTGATCAAGTACCACCTATTAATCATTGCCCATAAAACTCTTTACCAACCTTCCAATACTCCTACTATCTCCACCACCATCACAACCTATAATAATCTGAAGTCCTGACGTTCATCTCAGAAACTTCTATTTAAAACATCTAAATCTAACAACAGGGCTGGGGATTCTCTTTTCTCCAATACTGTGGGAAAATTCTGGAATCTCCTACCCTGTGACCTTTCCTCTTTATCACTCTTCAAAAAGAGACTGAAACTTTTCCTCAAAACACACTGGTCATGCCCCTGTACTAAACCTGCCTAACTATCTACTCTACCTGAATATGCTCTGCCTTCCCTTTTCTTTTTATTAATTTTTTGTCATCCCTTTTAACAATATATGACTTCTACACTCTGTATGTCATTATTTCCTTCCCTCTCTCACTTATTTGTAAAATTAACTCATTATTCTACTACTGATCATTATGCCGCCTCTTACATTGTGTACTGTACTGGAAATGGCAACAGCCTGTATACCTCCTTTTTTCTTTGCCATTAAGTTATGTACTTTACTTGCACATTGAACTAGCCTGTATGCTTCCTTTTTGCATTAAGGAATGTACCTACATTTTATTTGGAAACTCAAGTTTACATTGTATTGATGTCTGTCCTCTTCAAATGATTTCTTATTAACCTGATTTGTCAGTGTATATATTACTGTAATTTCTTTTTTTTTTCTTCTTGTATTTGTTTGCAATTTTTATGTTATCTGTATGCCTTGGAGCTTATCTCCCCGGGCTTCTACTGAAAATGGACATAAATCCAGTTAGACTAGCCCGTTCAACAAATGTAAAATAAAAATAAAATAAAATAAATAATAAAATAAATCTATGAACATTAACCATAATGTATGTTCTTCATCTTGATCACTGCCGGAGCCATATGAGTTATATCCTGCATAGGATGTAATAGCTGGCCAATTTTCAAAGCTTCTGTGCACATTCCATGTGCCCAATCAGTTAGACAGCTCTGGTTGACCTGACTAAATAGAGCTCTCCTGCAACAGAGAAGACTGTTCCTCTGCTGATTTTGAGGATCGAGGATCAGCTAATGCTTTTCCATTACAGAGAAAATAAGTTCACTTTGATGAAAAAAATCGGCATCATTTTAAAGTTGTAATGTTTCTGTACAAAACAACTACTTTTAAGCTAGGAAAAAGTATTTTCATCAACTGTCCTATGACATTTATGTACTAAAGTGAACTTTTTTTACTTTTGTCATTAAAAGTTGTTTAAAATTATTTTTCTGTGGAGAAACTCTATGCTCATCATATTGATCACTGCTTCAGTAGCCTTAACTATATGGGTTACATCCTGCCAAGGATATCACAACTGCCCAGCTTCCAAAGTACTTTCCATGTGCCCAGACTGAGCTGAGATGAATAAAAGACAAGTTTGGGTTTGAAGCTCTTCAGAGCTTTTCTACCACTAAAGAGTATGCTCTTCTGAGGTTTTTGAGGACTGATGGCCAGCTTGTGCTTTCCTTTGCTGGGCAGATTATTTCTCTTTGGGGAAAAAAACTTACAAATTCTTAATTTCATGATATTTTAATACTTTCCTTTTCAGGAAAGTTATTTTAAAGCTAGGAGTGTTTTGTTTTAATGGACTGTCTAGCGACTGGAAGGTTCTTATATTTTTCTGTCAGTTTAAAAGTAGTGTAAAGTAACTGAAAACATTTTTCCTGTGGAGAAATTGTTTCTTTCTTCTTTGTGGCTGGCATTTTGTTTTAAATTGCTTTTTACTCTGTTTTTTCTGTCAAGAAAGTAATTTTTGTGAACTAGTACTGTTTACCAGCAATTGCTGCTTGTCTTTCCCAGGAAAGAGGCACCATTTATGGTTTGACCATGGAACAGACTACCAGTCCTACGGTTGGTCCTTTCTCCAGTCACAAAAATTAAGTGAACAGCCTTTGCCACAACAGCAAGCTAACAATTTGCCTCAGCCGCACGTGGATGACACTGCTGCAGCCATTTGTTGTACTTCAAACCACTCATCTTTTACCCCGCATCCCTCTGGTGTAGCATCTACAGCCAGTATGGTCCTGGGCTTAGCCACTTCCTCTGTGGCCATTGGGTTTCAGGGGAGCAACTCTTGTCAGTTCCTGGAGAGGGAACAAGGAAAGTTTCCCTTTTATATCAGAATTCTGTGTCCATCCCTGGGAAAGCAGCTGCTGCTATTTGTATATGGCTAGCCCCATTTTTACTGTCAAAAAGACATATAAAACCAAGCATCTATCTACTCCTCCTCAAATTTCTTTGGGGAGGAGTAGTTTACTGGGTCTGGTCAGGGTTTAGTTCAGGCTGATCATCTATGAAGTAGTTTCTGATAAAAGAAAGATGGTTCCTCTTTTCCTTTAGAGATTCAAGATTCTGAATTTGAACAGGAATATACTAGGACAGATACATTTTACCCTCAGATTTCTGAATCAGACTCATAGAGCAGCTCAGTTTCTGATTCTCTCTGTGGGATTTCTCTTTCTCTGAGACTTACTAGAATGTGTCAGCGTTTTCATTGAGAGAACTCTGAGGTTTCTCAGTCCCTCAGAAAATACTATGAGTTGTTACAGAAGGATTTTCTGGAACCTACACCCATTCCTCCTGTTCTTTCAACTGTAGAGAATGTGTGTGTGAGTTACTGCTTGCAGCCTTTCTGATAGTCAGCCAGCTGCCCCTAAAAGGCAGATAAGATGTTTATTTAGTTCCTTATCCTTTAAGCTTTCGTACACTATTCCCAAACCAGACCCAGCAGCTATAGCTTTATTTGATCCCACTGCTGATAAGCACTTAGTTAATTCCAATATTACTCTTTCTGATAAGGATGGGAAAATTATTGATAGGTATGGGGAAAAGTGCATACTTGTACAACTGTGATTTTCAGAATTTTGAATTGTCAGTCTCATATTTTAAAGTTTGTTCTGACAAATTTTGAAAGTATGAGGAATGTTTAATCTGCAGTTTCTTCTTGTGAGGAAAAATCTATTTTAATAACTTAGTTTCTTCTTATTGCTCAGGTCACTACTCATTATTTACAGTGTGTGTGTGTGTGTGTGTGTGTGTGTGTGTGTGTGTGTGTGTGTGTGTGTGTGTGTGTGTGTGTGTGTGAGAGAGAGACTCTGTTGATACTTCTTGTCCAGGACTATACCCATAAGTACAGTTTTGATGAGGTTTGCATGGATGCATTCTCAGAACCTCCCAGATGATGATAAAAATGAGATTTTTAAATTCTTTCTTGGATAGAGATTTAGCATTTGGCCCCTCTGCTGCAGAGGTGATCAGAAATTGTGATGAAAGGGTCAAGCTGATCCACAGAATCTCTATGAATTTTCAGCTCTTCTTTTCCAAATTGTCCAAGGGATTTTTATCTCCATACAGTTTTGCCAAAAAAAAAAAACAGAATAAACAATCTCAACAAAATTCAGGTAAACAGACATTTAAGAAGAAGTGGTAATGGGGTGACCTTAAGATGTTTTGAACCTCCCAAAACCAAATATAGTCCAACAAGTCTAAATGACTTTTCAAGAGACATTTTGGCCCCCTCCTACCCTAGCCCATTTTTACTTCCAGAAAGTCTGAATCTCTCTTTGGCACAGATTGTTTCAGACAAATAGGTGCTGAAAACCATTCATCAGGGTTACACAGATGGCAGTGAGAGGAAATTCTTCATTTCCAGGCATCCTTCCTCATCCTCCAGATCAGACTCTTGTTTCTAGCTGTTCTTCATCACATGTTGTCCCAAGGAGTGATAGAAGCAGTTCCTCCTTCCCAGGTGGGGAAAAGTATTATAAAAGGATGTTCTTCGTCCCAAAGAAAGAAAATGCTTGTTGATCAGTTCTGGATCTTTTTTCCCTAAACCAGTTTGTGATAGTGGCTACATTCAAATGACTTCACATCCTGTTCCCTGTTCTTCCTCTTTCAAGTTTCCTGGTAACATTAGACTTAAAAGATGCTTATCATCACAACCTTGCTTATCCAGACTTAAGATATTTCTTAAGGTTTTGTGTGTCAGGATCACATCGTCAGTTTTCTGCCTTAACCTTTGGAGTATATATTGCACCAGGAGTGTCCACAAAGTGTTTAGCTCCAGTTATAGCTCATTGCAAGCTACATGGTATCCATATTTTTCCATATTTAGATGACTTGCTTTATTTTTGAAGAGTCTTTTTCAGAGTGTTGGGAATATCTGTCTTTGGTTAGATTACAAAAGCTGGGATTACAAGAGAACATTCAAAAGTCTTTCTTGACTCCCTCACAAAGGATTGTATTCCTGATATGTCAAATAGACACCTCAATTCAAATAGGTTTTCTTCCACAGGAAAAATATATCTTTATTCAGATCTATTTCTAAGGTTTTCCACTTAGGCTTTGGTCACTGCCAGGGAATACCTCTGGATTTTTGGTCTTATGGCATCTATAATTCTCATGATACCCTTGACAATATTCCACATAAGAAACATACACTGGTATCTGAAATCTCTTTGGTCCCAGTGTCTACATCCTTTATCTTTTTAAATCACAGTGCTGGGGTTTGTCAGAAGAGAAATCTTTTGATGGAGACAACAGATGTCCTCAAATTCAGGTCTTCCCTTTTCCCTTCCTGCCCCAAAGCAGTCAGTCATCACAGGTACTTTGGGCTTTGCATAGGGAGCAGTTTCAGAAGGGATAAAAGTGCAGGGGGTGTGACACACACAAAACGGATGCAAACACATAAATATCAAGGAGATGCTTGCCCTCAGCAAGGCACTCAACTCTGTGAACCATTTTTGGTCCCTGGGACCTCTTCATGTGGTTACAGACAATATCACAATCTTGTGGTACATCACCAAGCAACAGGGAACCAGCTCATACCCCCTTTGCAGACTAGCCATGTTAACGTGGGATGTAGCTTCACAGCACAATCTCAATGTACAGGCATCCTACATTCCATCAGAACAAAATTGTGTGGCATGCAAGTTGAGCATGACCAGGGTATACCCTCAGGAATGGAAGCTAGATCGGGGGTCTTCCAAGATTTGATTAATTTGTTCCTCAAGTACACTTTTATGCCTCCTGTCTGAACAATCAACAGGCACAATTCTCTTGCAGGACTCCATGCATAAAGGCCTGGAAGATAGATGCCTTTTCCTTGGACAAGAGTGTTCCTATATGCTTTTCCACCCTTTCCACTAATATGCGTATTACTTTTGAAGAGTCAGAAGGAATCCCCCAAGATCATTGTGGTGACTGCCTTCTGTCCCAGGCAACTGTGGTTCTCCCATCTTTTGGAAATGGCAATTACCACAAGCTTCCTCACAGACTAGATCTACTCACGCAGTAACAGGTGTGTTTGATATACCATGACATTACTCATCTTCAGTTGACTGCTTGGATGATAGGGTCTTAATTCCTTTCAGGGCACCTGTTTACTGAGGACATGCAGCAGGTACTAATGGAGGCATGAATGCCTGCTGCTAGAAAATCATATATTAGCAAATGGGACAGGTTTTCTAGCTGGTACCAACAACATAACTAGCACCCATTCAGTGTAGTTGTTCCCTGGTTTTCCAATATTGGCGTGAGTTACTATCCTGTGACCGAGGTTCCATTTATCAGACTTTTCATAATGTCTGTCTGTGGATCCTCCTCTTTTAATGTAGTCTCGTATAAAAATGTTCTTGAAAGGGGTTTTGCATAAGAGGCCCCTCCTTGAGATCTTCATTTTGTGTTAGAGAAGCTAACACTTGCTCCATTTGACTCAGCTAATCTGGATGACTTGAGTTTCTTAGCATGGAAAACAGTTTTACTGCTTGCTGTGACCTCTGCAATAAGGGTATCTGAGTTGGAAGCTCTTAAGGCGAGTCAACTCAATCTCATTTTCCATACCAACAGGGTTTCCATGAGAACTAACCCTTTATGCCTAAACCAGTATCTGGGTTTATTTTAATACAAACTATCCATTTCCCAGTTCCTTTTCTCAACAAAATGAGGGAGAAATAATTCTCCATATCTTAGATCTCCACAGACAACTCGGGTACTAACCTGACAGAAATAAATCTTTCAGCTCTTCAGACCAATTGTTCATTTCTTGTGAAGGTAAGACGAAGAGACAACCTGTGTCAGACTATTTCCAAATGGCTCTGTAAGGCTGTTGGCTTTTGTTATACTTACCTTAACAAAACTATTCTAGGCAGGTTCAAGGCCACTGTACCAGGGTCTTGGCTGTCATCTAGTGTTTTTTCGAAAGGACTGGATTCCAGAAATATTCTACAAGCCGCTACTTGATCCTCTAAACATACTTTTGCAAAGCACTATAAGCTTGATTCCTTCTCTCCTTCCAGATCAAGCTTTGCTAGGATCACTTTCCAGGGGCTCTTGCATTCTTCTCCTTCCACCTCCCACATGTAGTTAGCTAAGGTAATCTACCCATATAGCTAGGGCTACTGTAGCAGTGATCAGTATGATGAACATAATACAGTTATGTAAGTTGAATTTAGCCTCTCCCTCCCTCCACCTCCCTTGTTTTTTTGATGTGTGTGTTTTTTTTTTTTTATCCTGGGGTGTGAAAATTAATTTTATTTTGTTCTTAGAATTGTCCTTTAAGTGAACTGAACAGCCTCTCACTCTTTGGTGGGAGGAAAGCTCTGAAGGGCTTAGGGCTCAAACATGTCTTTTAGTCAACTCAGCTCAAGCTTTTTGCCAGTTTGGGCATGTGGGGCATGCGCTTAAGTTTTGAAAGCTGATTGGCTGTTATATACTTGGCAGGACATTACACATATAGCTAAGGCTACTACAGCAATCATCTGAGCATCTACTGTTATGGTGAGTAGAATTTACTACTGTACTTTGTTTTACTATTGGGGGGATGAGGATATGTTTAAAGTGCTTTTTACTGTTTTTTTTTTTTTTTTTTTTTTTTTGGGGGGGGGGGGTGGTTCCTACTTCCTATTTTACTGACTGCTGTTGATAAGCTTCCCTGGAAACAATTTCTGCATTTCTATTGAACAAACTACCAGTATGTCAGTCAGACCTTCTCCCAGCCACAAAAAGAAAAGTTATCTAAGAAGCCATTACCATCAAAGCAGGCTGGTTATTTGCCACAGCAGCAGGTCATTGGCTGGTGTGGCCAAAGCTGGTTCCTCAGACCACTCACGTTTTCTTTGGTTTTCTCTGATGTCCATACATCCACCATGGTCTGGGGGTTAGACATATTCTTTCTGACTGTGGGGGGACCCTTCAGTGAGCAAGGGAGTGACACTCTTGTCAGGCGTGAAAGAGTGGGCAGGGAATGTGCCCTTGCTTAGTCAAAATGTTGTGCTCATCCCTGGGGAAGCTGTTGCTAGCAATACTTTTTCTGTTTGCCCTAATTTTCCTGTCAAAATGAGACAGAAAACTAAACATTTGGCTTCTCCTGTGTCAGTTTCTCTGGGCAGGAGTAATTTATTGAGCATGGTTTAGGGTCTTGCGCAAGATATTGATCCTTCTTGTAAGGTAGTTTCTGATAAAAGAAAAAAGATTCCTCATTCCCTGAAAAGGTTCAAGATATGGAATCTGTAGGGGAATGTCAAGGGTCAGATGCATTTTTTTCTTCTCATGTTTCTGATTCAAATTCTGAGAAAAGTATAGTATCTCACAGTCCCTGTGAGGGATTCTCTTTCTCTGAGACTATTTCCAGAATGAACCAATGTTTTAATTAGGAAAACGCTAAGGTTTCTCATTCCTGTAGAAAATATGATCTGTTTCAATTAGAATTTCCAGAACCATCATCCATCACTACACAGCTTGTTCCCCTTCTTCATCATTAGTGTTTTTTAGTTACCTAAGGTTTAAAAAATGCATATCATTATATTTCTTTTCTTCCAGATTTCAGGTGTTTCTTAAGGTTTTGTGTGTCTAGATCACATTATCAGTTCTCTTTTTATGCTTTTGGCTATCCACTGCTCCTATCATAGCCTATTGCAGGTTATGTGTATTTACATTTTACCATATTTAGATGACTTGCCTATTTTTGCAGAGTCTTTTTCTAAGTGTTAGGAATGTCTTACCTGGGTAAGGGATCTCCTGCACAGGCAAGGATTCCAAGAGGACATTCAAAAATCATTTTTTGAATCCTTCACACAGCATTGTGTTTCTGGGATGCCAACTAGACACCTCAGTTAAAATAACATTTCTTCCACAGGAAAATTAGATCTTTCTCTGGATCTGGATCCGGAAACCGGAAATATCGAATCAAGTAAGTTTTCCAGGATCCCTAACACCAGTCTACTGATGTGAACATAGGACACTTTTACTTCAGCGTAAAACATAAACACACTTCTGTTTTCACACACTATAAACATTTTGGGAAGGTTAGGTAAAGTTAGTAATATAAATTTATATTACAAACTTTACCTAACCTTACATAAATGTTTATAGTGTGTGAAAAGAGAAGTACATTTACGTTTTCCATACTTCTCTTTTCAGACAGTATAAACATTTTGGTAAGGTTAGGTAAAGTTTGTAATATAAATTTATATTACAAACTTTACCTAACCTTACAAAAATGTTTATAGTGTGTGAAAAGAGAAGTACATTTACATTTTTCTCTGAAGGACAAGCGTCCTATTTTTAAGCGAGTACACTGGTGTTAGGGATCCTGGAAAACTTACCTGATTCAATATTTCCAGTTTCGGGATATTTGCGTTTCGGGTTAGTTAGCGTTCGGTCTGTATGTGTCGTGGTTTTTTGATTCGGGCGATTTGGTTTTCGAGAGGATAAAGTAGACCCAGTCACCACAGACCCTTTGGACTTTGCTTGGGGAGCATTTTCAGGAGGAATAAAAGTGCAGGAAGTGTGGTACACCAAGGGCAGATGCAAGCACATAAATATCTAGGAGATGCTTGCCCTCATCAAGGCACTCAACTCTCTGAACCACCTTTGGTCCCCAGAACCTCTTCAAGTGGTTACAGACAACACCACAGTTATGTAGTACAGCAACAAGCAAGGGGAAACCAGATCATACCCCCATTTGCAGACTAGCCATGTTAGTTTGGGATATAGTTTCACAGCACAGTCTCACTCTACAGGCATCCTACATTCCATTAGAGAAAACATTGTGTAGCAGACAGGCTGAGCAGGATTACAGCAGACCCTCACAACTTGAAACTAGATCGAGGGGGGGGGGTCTTCCAAGATTTGATCCATTTGTGGGGAGTTCCTCAAGTAGACTTCTTTGCCACCTCTCTTAGCAGTCAACTGACAAGATTCTGTTGCAGGACTCTATGCAAGAAGGTAATATGCCTTTCATTTTCCTTGGACAGGAATGTTCCTGTATGCTTTTCCACTCTGTCCACTAATATCCAGGGTACTTCTGAAGAGTCAAGATCATTGTGGCGACTCCTTTCTAGCCCAGGCAACCATGGTTCCCCCTTCTTTTGGAAATGACCAGGGGCAATTTCAACAAGCTTTCTCACAGACTGGATCGACTCACACAAGAATGTAAACAAACAACTCCGGTACTATCTTGGCAGAGCAAAAACTTTCAGAACTTTTGATCATCCTGTGTCAAATGATTGTCTCGGGCTATCACATTTTGTTATTACTACCACAACAAAACTATTCTAGACAGGATTAAGGCACATTCTACCAGGGCCTTGGTTTCATGTATTGCTCTTTGGAAAGGGTTGGACTTTAGAAGTATTCTAGAAACAGCAATTTGGTATTCTGTACATACTTTTACAAACACTAAAAACTAGATTTCTCCTCCAGGTCAAAGTCGGGCTTTACTAGAAGCATTCTCCTGTGGCTCTTAAACCAGTCTTCCACCTCCCAGTTCTAAGCAATAAGTAACTTGCCATATACATTAAGCTGTTGTAACAGTGATCCATATGAAGAATGTAATGCAGTTGTATAAGTAAACTTATCATAACAGCAGATGTTTATAAAATCCATGGTGCAGTAGCCACTCATCCTTCCACCCCCTTGTTTTTTTATGTATTTTTTATGCCAAGGTGTAGATATTTATTTTTTGTTGCTGCCAGCAATGTCCTGTCAGGGCTCAGCCTCCCTGTGTCAGATTGCATGAAAGATATGGAGGGCATAGTGCCCAAACCTGTCTTTTTAGTCAGTTCATCTCAAGCTAACACCTCCAAACTGTTGCTAATGGTTTGGGGCATGGAAGGTGCCCTGGCACTTTGGAAGCTGACCTCCTACTATGCTCTGTGCTGGATATAACCCATATAGCTTAGGCTACTGCAGCAGGGATCATTCAGACATCTACTTTTATGGTAAGCTTACTTACACAACTGTACTTTTTTGTGCACTTCTTTGTATGACTCCACACTTTTTGAGCATTCAATTATATATGCAGTAGCTCTTTGCAATACCTCTGATGCTGACAGATTACCAAACAGATAAGCAAACACAATTCATAGTGGTGCACTAAATATACACAGTTTAGAGCACTGATCATCTAGTTTTGTTTGCATGAAACTGTGATTTGAATCCAGAGCAAAGAAAAAACGTGGTGTTTGACATTCTTGTTTTAACCCTACCTTATATTTTTTATCAATAACCGGACACCAGTTGCAGCTATACCATCCAGTAACACTATCCAGATTAATACAGTCAGATAGATAGATAGATAGTCAGATGGAGATACCACAATAAATAATTTCAAAACTTTTCCCACCTTTAATGTGACTTATAACCTGTACAATTCAATTGAAAAACAAATAAATCTGTTAGGGGAAAAATATAAAAAATAAAAAAACATACAATACACTGGTTGCACACCCTTGAACTAATACTTTGTTGTGTGCACACCCTTAAACTAATACTTTGTTGAAGGACCTTTTGATTTAATTACAGCAGTCAGTTTTCTGGGGTACACACCTGCCATCAATTAAAGAGACCCCAAATAAAGTTCAGCTGTCCTAGTAGGATTTTCCTGACATGTCCTGTTCACAGAGAGTTTATAAAGCATCAAAGGGATCTAATTGCTGAAATGTATGAGTCAGGAGAAGGGTACAAAAAAATTTCCATAGCATTGGATATACTATGGAACACAGTGAAGACAGTCATCAAAAAGTGGAGAAAATATGGGACAACAGTGACGTTGCAAAGAATTGGATGTCCCTCCAAAATTGATGAAAAGACAAGACAAAAACTGGTCAGGGAGGCTGCCAAGAGACCTACAGCAACACTGAAGGAGCTGCAGGAATTTCTGGCAAGTACTGGTTGTGTACTACATGTGATAACAATCTCCCATATTCTCCATATGTCTGGACTATGGGGTAGGGTTGCAAGACAGAAGCCATTTCTTACACAGAAAAACACCCAGACCCGGTTAAAATTTGCAAAACAATACATCATGTCTCCCAAAAGTATGTGGGAATAATGCATCATGGTCTAATGAGACCAAGGTTGAACTTTTTGGCCACAATTCCAAAAGGTACGTTTGGCGCAAAAACAGCACTTTGCATCACCAAAAGAACACCACCCCCACGGTGAAGCAGGCATGGTGGTGGCAGTATCATGCTTTGGAGTTGCTTTTCTTCAGCTGAAACTGGGGCTTTAGTCCTTTAGTCAAGGTGGAGAGAATTATGAACAGTTCCAAATACCAGTCACTTTTGGCCCAAAACCTTCAGGCATCTGCTAGAAAGCTGAAGATGAAGATGAATTTCACCTTTCAGCACGACAGTGACCCCAAGCATACATCCAAATTAACAAAAAATGGCTTCACCAGAAGAAAAATAAAGTTTTGGAATGGCCCAGCCAGAGCCCAGACCTAAATCCAGTAGAAAATGTGTGGGGTGACCAGAAGAGGACTGTGCACAAGAGATGCCCTCTCAATCTGACAGATTTGGTGTGCTTTTGCAAGGAAGAGTGGGCAAATTTTGCCAAGTCAAGATATGCCATGCTGATAGACTCCTACCCAAGAAGACTGAATGCTGTAATTAATTCAAAAGGTGCTTCAACAAAGTATTAATTTAAGGGTGCGCACACTTATGCAACCAGCTTATTGTACGTTTTTTATTTTTTATATTTATTCCCCTAACAGATTTATTTGTTTTTTAATTTAATTGTACAGGTTATAGGTCACATTAACTGTGGGAAAAGTTTTGAAATGATTTATTGTGGTCTCATTTTTTTATATCACAAAAAACTGGCATTTTAACAGGGGTGTGTACACTTTTTATATCCACTGTACCTGTTGCTTAAATTCTGAAGCATATAAAATTTCATATCTTCAATACAGAGACATGTTTGTAACAAGTTATTCTATTTACTAAGATAAAACACTTAACATTTTAAGATCTAAACAAAACAATACAAAAGATAGAGTATTTCTATGCAAACTATAAATAAAAATTATCTTTACATCTAGTCGAGATAACTTGTCTAGAATGTTTAGCTTTGTGTCTAATGGGAGATTTCACAAAACAAAATCCTAATACTAATCCAGAGGGCAGTTTGGGAGAGTGGAGCTTTGAAACCACAAAGACACACAGAAAAGACTACACTGTCTAAAACTTGTCATGAAAAGCTTTATAAAATCAATATTTAAGATACACTGAAGACAGGGATCCTCATGTATGCTTCTCACAGCTCTGCCTGGTATATAGATTCTACTGTGGAAAAGAATTCAAATGTAATTGAAAACATGTAAGTTTTCCATTTTTGAATGATGGATTTTATTGCCACCTTGGCCACCACATGTAAAAGGTTTCAGACATCCTAGATAACCCCCAAAATGGATCTGTAAGCCCCAACAGAACTAAATCTTCATCTAGGGGAACTATGGAAGTTAATATATCAGAGCATGCTGCTTCAAGCTAGCTTCATTAATGTAGCAGGGCAGGACTAGAAAACATAGGACTCTGATCTAGTCTTGTTCGCATTGTGGCATGTTCAACAGATAGCAGGTACATTTAAGAAAGATACATTCAATTTGTCAGTTGTCCGTTAATGGCAACACGGATATTTCAAATAGAGAATGGTAGAATTAGTGCAGACTATGTACAAGGACTCAATGACTCAAGTATGAACAGTGTTTGGCCTCACAGAGGGGTTGCCAGTGGAAGTGGGGGGCATCACAGTTCAGATGTGAGCCCACTGCTGTTCATACTGGTGATGTAATACATTAGAAAACAGGTCAAAGGGGACAGATCAACAAAGTTGCTGTATGCAGATGATGTGGCATTACAGGCAGAATGAGCAAAAACTTCAGCAAATGATAGGAGAATGTAATTCAAAACTGAAAGCACATGGGATGAAAGTGAGTACAAATAAGACAGTTGTAATGGCAGCAAATTGGGGAAATCAGAATAATCTGTGAATTGAGATAGAAGGAAAAATAGTGTAACAGGTTAAGAACTTCAAGTATCTGGGAGGGGTGATTGAGGACAAGGGAAGTCTGAATGAGGAGATCAAAGCTAGAATCAGGGGGCTGCAGCCTACTGGCACAGTGTGTCAGGAGTAGTGTATGACAGAATAATGCCAATGCAGCTGAAAAGTATGGTATACAAAATAGGGGTACAACCAGTACTACTGTCTTCTTCTTCTTTCGGCTTTTCCCGGTTAGGGTTCACCACAGTGGAACTCCGGTCTGCTAATGATTGGCAGCAGATCTTTATGGTGCTGAGGTGCCAGCCCGATGCCCAACCTTCAACAAAGGCATGCCCATTCACGCATGTCTTTTGAACACCACTCGACCGCGGTGAGGACATGCAGACTCCACACAGAAGGCACTCCAGCCGAAAATCGAATGGGAGAACCTCTTGCTGTGAGGCGACAATGCTACCACTGCACCACTGCCGCTTATACAACCAGTACTATTGTATGGTGCAAAAACCTGAGCAGTAAAGACAGAGCAGTAGAGGAGACTAGAAGTGATGGAGATGAAGTGCCTGAGATGGGTGGTAGAATGCACAGTGTGGGACAGATGAAGAAATGAAGATATATGAGCAGCGGTCAGAGTAGTTGAAGTTGCAGAAAAGGTCAAAGAGAACAGATTACGGTGGTTTGCGCAGATGTGCAGAAAAGCATAAGACAATATGTGAAGAATTGACAAAACACAGCAACAACAAAAATGATAGCAGCAACACACCAAACAGCCAATGCCTTTCTTCACTTTATTTTAGACCTGGTACCTCGGCAGTTCGCCTTCAAGGATCACAATAATTTTCTGCACACTGTTAGCTTTTATAGTGCATATCCAAACAATTAAGCAATGATTCAATTAATCCAGAAATTCTTTTAAAGTGACCTTGTGAATAACAATATTAAATTCTCCAAATCTCATGAAAAAAACATACAAATAGCAAAATGAAATGCCTTATACATCATTATTAATTCATTTTTTAGTAAAAATTTCATTCTTTAGTAAAAATTCATTCTTTAGAAAAAAATTCATTCTGTAATAAATAGCTTTTATGTAATGAAACATTATACTTCTATATGCATATATTTAATTCAAAAATATTTGTTAAAGATATTTATGTATTTTTATTATTTTTTTGTTGTTTTAAATTAATTTTAGTATGTTTTAGTTTTATTCTTACTTCTTTTATCTCTCCTAAATTCATCATGTGCCCAATTCTAAATTTAAACCATGTGGCCTTAAGGTATTGAACTTTAGAATCATTTTTGTCTCTAATTCTAAAAGTTTGTTAGTGATGTTATCACCATTACAAACAAATGGTCTCCCCAAAACTCCATATCTTAAACTATCACTATTGCCATTATGAATATCCAAAAAATGTTTGGCTACTGGACTGAGTAAATTTAAATTCCGAATGTCTCTCAGATGTTCCAAAATTCTAACTCTGACCATCCTCTTGGTCTGGCCAATGTACCAAATATTAGCGCAACTACAAGTTAAGGCATATACTACCCCAATAGATTTACAATTAAAATGATATCTAGGGGTATGAATAATATCATTGATGGAATTAATATTGACAACCCTGTCACAAAGACTACAAGAATTACATTTAAATGTACCTCTGTTAGTCAACTGTATAACTGTTGCGTTGCAACAGTTATTATTCAAAATATTCTTCAAATTTTTTCCTTTTTTAAAAGAAAAAATGACATGATGGGGAAACAGTTCACCTATGCTTTCATCCTCACTCACCAGATACCAAAACCTTCTGACTATACTGACTAATCTATTGGAGAAGGTGGTATACTTTGTAACAAAAAATAAGTCCTCCACGTTCTTCTCTTTTAATAAAGGTCTAAAGGTACCATGTTCAAATTTTTTGATATCTTTGTCATTCTCATTATTTTTAACCTTTGCCATTGTGTTTCTTAGGTGTTTTGTATCATATCCTCTTTCCCTTAATCTCAAAAAAACTCCATTTAATTCATGATCAACATCTTTCTTTATACTAGTGTGAGAATAAACTCTTTTAAATTCTCCAAACGGTAGTGCGCTTAACAAATGGGGTGGATGCATACTAGAAGCATGCAAAAACATGTTAACTGACGTACTTTTTCTATAAGGTCTAAATTCAATAACATTATCTCTTATGAACAAAGTCAAATCCAAATAATTGATTTCATTTCTGTCAATTTCATAAGAGAAAGAAAGTCCATGTGCATTATTATTCAAACTTTCAAAAAAATCATAAAATTCATGCATTTCCCCTTTACAAATAAAAATTAAATCATCAATGAAGCGCTTATATAAAACTACCCTATTCTTGAAGAATTCAGTCGGATATATGAAACTTCTTTCAAAAAAATCCATATATACAACAGCATATGTGGGGGCAAAAGCCGCCCCCATAGCTGTTCCCTTGATCTGTAAAAAATATTCTTTGTTGAACGTGAAGTAATTATGTGTTAAACAATATTCTAATAATAAAATCAAAAAATTAGTTCTGGGTCCCTCACCCAACATGTTATTAATGGCCTCTAATCCCCATCTCTTATCTATGCTTGTATACAGTGACTTCACGTCAATAGTCACCCAATAGTACTCAGAATTCCAACTTGACTTGGAAATAGCCTTGATTAAATCTTGAGTGTTACTAATATGAGCACTTACTTTATCCAAATACACCTTTAACTGGGAATCCAAAAAAATGTTAACATTCTCCATATATGAGCCTATTCCCGAAACTATAGGTCTCCCAGGAGGGTCAACCATGTCTTTGTGAATTTTGGGTAGGGCATATAATATGGGTGCAATGGGATCTTTTACGTACATTTTTTTAAAAATAATGATGTATAAGGCATTTCATTTTGCTATTTGTATGTTTTTTTCATGAAATTTAATATTGTTATTCACAAGGTCACTTTAAAAGAATTTCTGGATTAATTGAATCATTGCTTAATTGTTTGGATATGCACTATAAAAGCTAACAGTGTGCAAAAATTATTGTGATCCTTGAAGGCGAACTGCCGAGGTACCAGGTCTAAAATAAAGTGAAGAAAGGCATTGGCTGTTTGGTGTGTTGCTAATATGAGAAGAATATTTGGGAAAGGCAGTAAGAAGGCAAGAGGAAATAAGCGTGTCCAGCGAAGATGGGCTGGATTGTTTGAGAGAAGACTTGCAACAGTCAGACATGAGTGCAGAATAAGTAAAGAGAATGACATTGAATAAATGGAGATGGAGACAGCTGACACAACACCCTGACCCCATGTAAAAAGGGGGTTGATGATAATGATACATCATTTGAGTGCTGAACAAACTAGAGAAGGAGCTGTCAAGCATAGAGACTTGTTTGACTCACTCAAGAGGACTTTGTGTTTTGATGTAGGATACTCTACACTAGACATGGTTTACACTGAAAATGGATTGTAAAGGAGTAGGGTCTAACCAAACTGCATGAGAGGTCATCTAAACCTGATTGTATGGCATTGATATATTTTACCAAAAGTCCTACTTCAAAAATACCAGACACTTCTGTGTAAACTTTATGTTCAAGAAAATGTGCAGATTACTAGTAAAAGTAGTATCTAAGCAGTATCCAATGTGTAGGTATGTTAAATTACATCCTAGGCTTTGAGGTATTTGTTCTCAGATAAATGATAAAACAACCAAATCCCCTTCCTTCACCAAAGGTGTAAAGGGAAGTTCTTTAACTGGATGGGAGTGTCCAAGGAGAAAAATAAGAATGACTGTACTAAACTGAGATATATAAAGGCCAATAAGATTTTAAACACTAGAAATGTATTAACATATTGTGAGATACTTACTGATTTTAATTTCTTTGTTTTCTGAGGTCCCTTTTCATCCTCACTACTGTATGCACCTTATCAGTAATGAGAGATGTGGAGGCCAGAAAATCCAACATGGAAGGCACCCTTTCAAAAGTATGTATTTATATATAAAATAAATATTTGTTCTTTACCTCCACTTTCTCGTTAGCAGTTCTTGCTCACAGTGTATTCCATCATTTAAACGTTGGTATACTTATCTTAGTATGTTGCCACTTTCCCCTTAATCTTTACCCATTACAATTATTACACCAAGCCCTTTTAGAATGTTTTTTCCATCCAGGCTTGCATAGTTTTTATAGGTTCATATATTCATAAGTAGTTACTAGCTATGTGGCTCAAGAGGCCAAAGATGAGGCTAGCTCAATTTCCCAGGTGCTGTGGTTCACTGTTTGATTAAGTGACTTCCTCAGAGTCATACAGTAGGGAAATGGAGGCAGAGGAAATGACTATATTACAAGAAGCAGTTTAACAGCTTGTAACCTTAACTAACTGCCAGACATCTGCTAACTGACAGACATTCATATCTAAAATATGGACTTGTGCAGTTCTTAGCACTGTACAATAGATGTAGCACATTATTGTTGTGAGTTCATATTCATTTGTTTGCAGGAACTTGATTACACAAGTCATTCTGCCCTTAGGGCTGTTTTAAAGAATATAGATGTTACCCTAAGTTAAAAAAAATTGTTTTGATGTATATTTAAGTTACTTTAATTTTGTAAGACAATATTACTTAAAGCAGCTATTCAGGTAGACTTAGTACTCCCTTTAAAGCATATGCAGGTGTAAATATTCATTCATATTGTGGTTATCATTTGATGAGTAAATCTGTATGTAAATCCCTTAACTGACCCCCCAAAAAATGTTTATATTCTTTCTACAGTACTCAAAATATGAACTGCCACCTTTGCTTTCTAATAAACTCTGTATTTGCATATTTTTTCTGCTTACCTCATAGCCTCAGCCTCTTGAAGAGCTAACAATTGAGCAAGTTCTGGATGATGTGGAAATAGAACCTGATGAACAGACAGATGCATATGCTGTAAGTGTTAAACAGTTGAGTTCTATTTCTGAAGCATAACATTAATATGATTTCATAAAATTAATGTGTTTCATAATTCATAATTTATTTTATATAGTTTTTCCACACTTTTGCATAAATGTCTTCCCTTACAGATACTTTTCAGTAGTTGGTACTGGTCATTTCTCCAAACATACTAGTACATTAATGATACTACATTCATTTGTTGTAAACTTTTCCATTTCTGAACTATTTTACTTTTGCTAACCAAAGTTTCTAAATGGTAACATGCACAGCAGCATTTTTATTGGAAATCAATATGCAAAACAGAGAATATTTATTTCATCTTTATTTTCATAATTTTAGGTTTGGGTTATACAACCCATGCCTGGTAAGCACTCTGGCTCCATTTTTTTTCTGATCAATTATGATTAATAACCCTGGACGTTGTGTGCTAGACCTGTCCATCAGGAAAGAAGCTGAACAGATTCTTTAGCCAAGACTTTAATGAATATCGTAGCTGTGGTGGCTCAAGAGTGATGAATAACAACATAAAGGGTTATGATCGGGTCACCACTCATAACCTGCATATTATGCAGAATGATACCGCAGTACAAGGACAAAATGATTGACTTCAACAATTGGCTAAGCTTCTGGTGTCATTCTAAGGGGATCCAGTATCTGTCTGCTTGGGATGACATGGTCGACAGACCACAATGCTTTGCCACAGATGGCCTGCACCTGTCGCCCCTGGGATTCCGGATACTGGCTAAGGCTCTTGCTGCCCCTATAGTGCCTTTTTTAGGCAAGGTTCAAATAACAAATTCACCACCATAACAGGAACAGGCAAGCAAAAACTGAAGGTAATGCTACTCAATGCTAGAAGTTTAAATCTCAAAATGCACTCACTCAAGGCACTCCTTAAAATGGAGAACATCGATATCTGTGCAGTGACTGAGACCTGGTTCAAGGCTCCAGAGAGCACCCCTGCACTACCAGGCTATAACTCATACCACACTTTTCGGCCATGTAACCTGGACCGAAACACCAAAGGCGGAGGTGTGTCCATATTCATTAGGGATATCCACACCTCCAGGCTAGTTGCTCAGCACAATGCATCTGAGGTTATCCAAGTGCAACTAACTCCGGGCAAAACTGCCATCCAAATTGTAGCTTTCTACAGATCCCCCACCATGCCCCAGGATTCCCACTCCTCTTTTCTTGATGTACTGGAAAATATTAGGGTTCAACCAAACACCCTAATAATGGGCAACTTCAACTACCCCACCATTAACTGGGAGAACTATTCGTGTACCAACTCCTCAACGCTTTCTGGAATTCATAAGCTCCAATGCCCTGGATCAACTTATCTACACCCCCACCAGGGGCAACAGTATCCTAGACCAAGTCATTAACAACATGAGTGACCGGTGTTCCACACCTGAAGTCAACTCCTCCTTGGTCCGATCCGACCATAAGCTAATCACCCTTGAGATCCACATCCTGCCGCCACCCCCCATTAAGGAAACCACAGTAAAAAATTTCTCCAAAGCCAACTTCATGCTTCTTAAGACAGAAGTCGTGAACTTCATGACACCCATGCAGATGGACAATACAGATGTTCATCGTGTTTCACTGTTGCAGTCATGACTGTAGGGGTTCTCCCCTGCCGGCAGGCAGTCCTCGGTCGGCCAGAATCCCAAAGTCTGGGTCCGGCATCGGCTGTTCAGCCATGCTCCCTGACGTCAGAGCGCCAGAAGTACAAAGCTGACAGCCGATGCCATGTTCTCCAGTCTTTCTTGCCATGCGGTGATAGCAGTTCGCAAGTGCCAGTCAGCTGACTCCTGACAATTTTTTCTAAACAAACTTCAGTCTGAAGACTTTCTTCTTCTACTCAAAGCTAAGTACCCCATTGGGGAAACTTTTTTCTTGCTCCAGTCCGATGTCAGAAAAAGTTAATAATTGTATTTCATGTGGGAAGCGAATACCTCATAAGGATTTTCATTCTTACTGTATTCCTTGCTTAGGCCCTGACCATGACGTAGCTAGTTGTCGGTTTTGTGCTAGATTCAATCAACGTACTATTAAACGAAGGTGCGATTTTCCTTTTCATTACTTCGGTAGGCGTTTTAATTACAAAATGTCGTTGGATACTGTTCCAGCTACCGGAGTTTACAAACGACGCAAGGACAAAGACAGGCCTCCGAGGTCCAAATCAGAAGATATCGCGCAAGCAGAGCCAGCTTCTGGTTCGGCCGTCGTCAGTGAGGTGCTTTTGCAGCCCCTGTCGTCGGCCATTTCGGAACCGATAGCCAAAACGGACTCCCACGAGGAGCCAACTAGGCCTTTGAATATTTCTGTTGCAGGACCTTCGGACAATGCTCCTTCGGATGGGTCCGGAGCCGCTGTGCAGGTACCGGCTTCCGAAGGGGTTTTCAGGCCTACTCAGCTTCTTATAAAGGCAAAGCCAAAGACAAAGGCAAAGACTCCTTCCAAATCAAAGACTGCAGCCCAGGCCTCTTCTGATCTGGCTCCCAAGTCTCAGAAACAGTTACTTAAGATGGCAGAGGATTTACTTACTATGATTAGGGGTTCACATCCCCCTCCAGATAAAAGGCCAAGGCAGGAAGTTTATTATGATTCCTCTGATCAGACTCCTGTTTCTTCTTCTGACCAGGAATATTCTTTCCCTCCTTATGAGGATTCTGATGCTGAGGAATCCATTCCTTCAGCTTCTCCCCTTGAGGATTTCTCTTTTGGGGAAACTTTGCATGAAATGAGGGAACATTTCCACTGGGAAGGACAGGAGTATTCGGAATCTAAGAAAAGACTAAGGGATTTTCTTCTTCTTCCCCAACATGGACCCCTGGCTATTCCTCCTATTTTGGATATTGTGGATGATGCTTTTTCGGAGGCTAACTTAACTCCTGACTCTTTTCCTCCAGCTCCTGTTAAGCCAGACAGATACTATAGGGTTCCTGATTCCCACCAGTTTTTATAGAAGAACCCTACTGCTGACCCTGAATCCATTTCTCAAGGTCCTAAGGGCGTTAAGGCCGCTTCTGCTAAAAGCCCGATTCCCACTGAGAAGGATTCCAGATCTTTAGAAAGATGGGGCAAAAAAGTGTACACTTCTGCTACTTTATCTATTAGGGCTTTAAACTGTCAGTTTCATATGCTGAAATACCAGCAATTTCTCCTGTCTGTTTTAAAGCAAAAGCTAACTTCCATTTCCGCCTGTGCAGATGATAAGGAACTACATGACTTAATGCATGCCACTGAACAAGTTGGGAAGCATGGTTTACACTGTGGATTTGATGCCTTGGAGGCTTCTTGTAGGGCTGCTGCCTCTGGCACAGTAATTAGAAGGCATGCATGGTTAAAGGAACGAAATTTGCCAGATCAAGTAAAAGCTAAATTATTGGATGCTCCTGTTCAGCATAATGTTTTGTTTGGATCTAAAGCTGAAGAGGTGATTAAAAAGATGGAGGACAAGGCAAAATCCATGCAAACAGTTAAAGATTTCTTACAAGTACAGCCACCCAGATTTAGCAGGAATTGGCCTACAAAAAATTGGTCCTTTCCCAATTCAGACAGGCCTCAGAGGGGTAGATACAGACGCCCCCGAGGTAGGCCTCAAACGCAAGCCTCTTATAGACTATGACAGTGGACTGCTTCCACCCGTAGGGGAGGAGAAGACAGGTCGCAAGCTCATAGAAAACAGACTCAATGACTCCCTCTGTTGGGCTGCAGGAACTTCTTGCCTGGAAGCCCCTCTCAGAGGAAAACTTTCTCTTTTTCACCTAAATTGGACTCATATAACCCAAGACAAGTGGGTTCTGGATGTGGTTTCAAGAGGTTACAAATTCCATTTTCATACCCTACCAAGGCCAAGCGGATGGCCAGATCTTCCAAAACATCCAGACAATAAAATAAAAACAAGGTCAGAGGCCTTAAACCAGGTGGAAGCTCTCTTGGCTATGAAAGCTGTAGAACTAGTTCCACTTTCAGAGATGGGACAAGGTTTTTACTCAAGGCTCTTTCTAGTCCCCAGGAAGCAAAATTCATGGAGACCCATTCTGGATCTGTCAGTCTTGAACACTTTTCTAGAGATACCAAAATTCAAGATGCTTACTCTACAGCAGCTTCTTCCACTGCTGACCAAAAATGCATGGATGGTAACTTTGGATTTAAAGGAGGCATATTTACACATTCCCATCAGACAGGAACACAGAAAATACCTCAGGTTCAAGGGCGGATCGAGGCACTATCAATTCTCTGTGCTGCCCTTTGGATTGTCTACTGCGCCCAGGGTCTTCACCAAATGCCTGGCTCCAGTAGTAGCTTATTGCAGACTCAAGAGAATTCAAATTTACCCTTATCTGGATGACTGTCTTATTCAGGCAGACAGCAAGGATGTCTTACTCCAGCATCTAGAGTTTGTTCAGAATCTTCTCAAGTTCCTGGGATTCACTGTAAACATAAAAAAGTCAAATTTGACACCCTTACAACAGATAATTTTTCTGGGCGCTTCTCTAAACACAACAACCCAGATGGCATTTCTGACATATGAAAAACAATTACAGCTGGCTTCAACTTTCAAAACCTTGGCAACTTCAACTCAGCTATCTGCAAGGAGATTCCTGCAGACTCTGGGTTACATGGCCTCCTGCATCCTTCTCATACCATATGCAAGACTACATATGAGGAAAATACAGTGGTACCTAAAAAGGGTATGGTCTCAGCATTGCCACAGTTTAGACATACTGATCTCCGTCCTGCCTTGTCTTCAAAAGGAATTCCTTTGGTGGTCCAAGGCATGTACTCTAAACAAAGGAAAACCCTTCTGTCTGCCTCCTGCCACTCGGATACTAACCACGGACGCCTCAGATTATGCATGGGGAGCCCATTTTCAGGGCAACTGTCTTAGCAGGGCCTTTGGACAAAGGATCAGAAGCACCTGCATATCAATTTAAAGGAAATGTTAGCCATTCAGAAAGCTCTATTGGCCTTCAGGAATCTTCTACAACCAGGACAACTACTGATACGGACAGACAACACCACAGTTATGTGGTACATAAACAAGCAAGGGGGATCTCATTCTTATCCCCTTTGCAGACTAGCCATGGATCTTTGGAACACAGCTCTAGCTTGCAATCTGGACCTTCAAGCACAGTTTCTACCAGGGAAGCAAAACTTCCTGGCAGACAGTCTGAGCAGAAACCTTTCGGATCCACACGAATGGATGCTGGACACTGAAATATTCAAGATGATTACAGCAGTCTGGGGATATCCTCACATAGACCTCTTTGCATCCCACCTCAATCATCAAGTACAGATTTTTTGCACCAGGACTTTCCACGATCAAGCTTGGAAAGTGAATGCACTATCATTCAGTTGGAGAAACCTCTCG
The DNA here is from genome assembly GCF_019279795.1 of Protopterus annectens. Lineage (NCBI taxonomy): Eukaryota > Metazoa > Chordata > Ceratodontiformes > Protopteridae > Protopterus > Protopterus annectens. The sequence goes on from NC_056738.1 coordinate 66,053,063, forward strand.
GGTTATGCCTTTCCGCCTATTCCTCTTCTTCCACGGGTATTATTAAAGATCAACCAGGACAAGCCCAAGATGATAATCTTGCTGGCCCCAAATTGGCCTCGACAGTTTTGGTACCCAACACTGAAAAACCTTTGTCTGGAGCCCCCCCTGGGTTTTACCACAGACTCTGAACCTTCTGTCCCAACACCAGGGTCAGATTCTACACTCCCATGTCAAAACTCTCAGCCTGGCGGCCTGGTTAATCCAGGGTCTTTGATTCATTCTCTCCTACCCAAGCAAGTTATGGATGTCATTTTAGAAGCCAGACATCATAGCACTAGAAAATCTTATGCAGGAAAATGGAAAAGATTTTGTTCCTGGATGCAGGCTCAGGATTCTGATCCTCTTATTCCTAACATTCCTCAGATTTTACTTTACCTGACAGACCTCTTACATAAGGGTCTCTCTTTCTCTTCCATAAAGATACATGCCTCTGCTATTTCTGCTCATTATAATACAGACCCTCCTATCTTTTCCCACCAGCTCATGAGACAATTTCTCACAGAAGCTAAGAACTTAAGGCCCCCTAGATCTCCTCCCATTCCTGCTTGGGATCTCAACTATGTTTTGGAAAAGCTCACCTTACCTCCTTTTGAGCCTGCTGCCACATCTGACATGAAGTTTTTATCTTGGAAGACAGCCATCCTGTTAGCTCTGACCTCTGCTAGGAGGGTTTCAGAGTTGCAAGCTCTTATGGCTGTGGAACCTTATATTATTTTTCATCAAGACAAGGTGTCTTTAAGGACTAATCCTACTTTCATGCCTAAGGTGGTTTCCAAAGTGGCTTTAAATCAAACTATTCACTTGCCAACTTTTTTTCCCCACTCCTCAAAATAAAGGGGAAAGGATCTTACATTCCTTGGATGTACACAGACAACTACATTTTTACCTGGACAGAACCAAGGACATCAGGAAATCAGAGCAATTGTTTGTTTCTTATGCTTCAAGTGCCCAAGGTAAAGCCATTTCAAAACAGACCATTTCTAAATGGATTGCTCATGGAATCAGATTTTGCTATTCACACCATGGAAAGCAAATCCCAGGGAGTATAAGGACTCACTCTACCAGAGCTGCTGCCACTTCAGCTGCCTTCCTCAGGGGAGTTCCTACCAAAGACATTTTGGAAGCTGCAACTTGGAGTTCAGTGTATACTTTTTCCAAGCACTACAATCTACCTCTCTACTCTAAGTCTAGGGCAGGCTTTGCTTCTGCAGTCTTGCAGGGTCTTATAGCCGCCCCCTCTACTTTATGACCACCTCCCTTTCTTTATGCTTTGGGATTCTACCCTACAGTCATGACTGCAACAGTGAAACACGATGAACATAGTACAGTTGTGTGCACTTACCATAAATGTAGATGTTCGAGTGTCTTCACTGTTGCAGTCTGGGTTTCCCTCCCTCCTGTCCCCTCTTATTTTTTCTTTTGTGTGGTTCCTTTTTTCACCCTTCTTCTAAGGTGTATTTGCAAAGGGTATGGGACCTTACTCATTTTGGAACTTCTGACATCTGGGGCAAGAAAAACTGGAGAACATGGCGTCGGCTGTCAGCTTTGTACTCCTGGCACTCTGACGTCAGGGAGCATGGCTGAACAGCTGACGCCGGACCCAGACTTTGGGATTCTGGCCGACCGAGGACTGCCTGCCGGCAGGGGAGAACCCCTACAGTCATGACTGCAACAGTGAAGACACTCGAACATCTACATTTATGGTAAGTGTACACAACTGTACTTTACAACTGCTGAATCCTACACAAATGCACTCTATAAGCACTTACATGAGTGCATGGATCATGCTATCCCAAACAGAACCAAGACGCTATCCTCCAAAAAAAGGAAGCCAATCTGGTGGTCCCTTGCCATAAACAAACTGTACAATAGAAGGAAGAAACTGTTGCAAAAGAGAGTAAAATCCCATGAGTGGAGGAGCTCCCTGGTCAGCCTCAGTAAGAAGCTGAGATCCCTTATAAGATCCTCCAAAGCTAGCTACGAAAACAAAATTGCCACTAATTCCAAGGACAACGACAAAGCATTCTATAGCTATGTCAAGAATCTTGATGGCAACACCCAGATCTGCTCTGAGTTACAGCACAAAGGCACGAAAATTACAGAACCAACTGATATTGCCAACATCGTGGCAGATAGGTTCAGTGCTAACTTTACCCACCTCTCACCCCCTAAAGGGCCCATATCTGTACAGGAAGAATGCAGAGTCCCTGTAATCACAACTACGCAGGTAAAAGCTGCACTCTCTAAAGCCAAAAACACAGCATCCATGGGACTGGACAACATCCCAGGCTGCGTTTTACACCCACTTAAGCACCATGTTCAATAATAGCCTCACATCAGGCTTTGTGCCTACTGAATGGCGCACAGCAACAGTTATCCCACTCCATAAAGGGGGAGCCACCATTGATCCTGGGAACTATCGACCTATTAGCCTGATGAGCCTGGTCTGCAAGGCCATGGAACATATCGTGGAGCTCATAAACAAAGACATTGGTAACCTCCAAACTCTGGATCCCACCCAGTTTGCGTTTGTGAAAGGCAGATCATGCCTCCTGAACCTGATCGACATCTTTGAGGCAGTCACCAAAGCCGTAGATGAGGGTAAGGTAGTTCACACAGCCTATCTTGACCTTGCCAAGGCTTTCGACACCATCCCCCATTCTGGAATTATAGCTAAACTCACTAAACTAGGTATAAATCCCTACGTCACAAGATGGTTGCCAACTGGCTCACTAACAGAACCCATACTGTAAAAGTTGCAGACTCCAAATCTGACCTCAAAGCAGTGACAAGTGGAGTACCACAGGGTTCCGTCCTGGAACCTCTCCTGTTTGGTATCTAAATCGCTGAAGTACAGGCTAACACAGAAGACCTCTGGCTAATGAAGTTCACAGATGACTGCAAACTAGGAGCCATAGTCAAGTCCCCAAATGATGTGGACATCCTACAGAAGGGCCTCGCTGAGACAGATGCCTGGTGTCAGAGCCATGGCCTCAAGCTCAGTGCCAAAAAGTGCAGTGTCATCCCCTTTGGTAAAAATTCTGTACCCATGAACTACCACATAGGCAGCAATCTACTTAACACCGAATGCATGATGAGACCTTGGGACCTAGGTGGACAGTAGTCTCTCCTTTGATAGTCACATCGCCACAGTAGTCAGGAAGGCCTTCTACGTGGCGCACCTCATCATAAAAGGGTTCTCATCCAGGAAAAAAGAGGTCATTGTTCCCCTCTACTCGACACTCATTAGACCCATTATAGAGTACAATGCCCCTTTTGGAATATACCTCACAAGACATCTGCAGCAGCTGGAAAGGCCACAGAAGTACCTCACAAAGAGGATTACTGGCCTCAAACAAATGCCCTACACTGACCGCCTCAAAAAACCCCAGATTTACTCTGTAGCTTATCGCCTACTCCAAGGTGATCTCTGCCTAACATATAAAGCTATGTCAGGCCCAGAGCTGTTGGACATGCTACACCTAAAGAAATCCCAATCCCTCCGAGCTATACGCTGTAGGGACCTAAACCTTATCACCACAATAAACAGGACATGCTGGAGGGATAGATTCCTGTTCCAGAGACTTCCCATACTCTCAAACAGGCTACCCATCTATGTCAAGCAAGGTTCTTCAATAGCTCTCTTCAAGAAAAATCTTGATGAGTGGATGGGAAATAGGAAATACACCCCGGGGATCACTTCTGTGTCTCTGCTCGACAGTAGCACAGGAAAATAACTTTCTTAGGTGGCATAAGCCAGGGAACCTTGTTGGCTAGGCTTACGTAGGCCCTTGGGCCTATAGCCTTGTACCTACCTATGAACCTATGTGTTTGAGACATGGATGTCAAGAAATTCCCTCTCAGGATGAATCTTGGCAGCAATGTCGAATACACATAATTAAAGGTTATGATCATCAATCTGATCATAATTCTTTGTTGAGCATAGATCTTTGTATAATCTTTGTGGAATTAGTTACAGGAAAAAAAGCTTGAAGTGTTTTACCTGTTTTTAAAGTCATAAAGCAGTTAGCAAGAGCTGTCTGAAAGAGAGTGCAACACACAGTCTCTTATGTTTACACTCACCTTGCTATTTCTGTCAACTGTCCAGATTTTCATAGAATATCTGCATTTTTGCCTCATATATTTGGTCTGTTTCTCATAACATCTGTGTTTTTCTGAAAAATTACTGAGGACTGAATTCACAAAATAATGGCATATATGTTTGAGTTTCAAACTTCCTATCCTTCAGAAAATCCAAGTGAGCATACATCCAGTTCTAGCTACTTTCTAATTTTATAATTGGACACCAGGGACACGGTCAGCAGGCAGAAACATGTCAGTTTTTAATTCTGCCACTGTTTTGTTGGTCAGCACTGGCAGATTTGACTGCCTATCATGACACCAGACCTTAACAAATTAAGCAGGGCATGCTTAACATTAAAGATTGGGTCTCATGCTATAGTAGCACTTAACTGATTTGCATTTTTCTGGATATCAGAATTTAATCACCACACTCCAATCACTATATAATTTTGTTAACTGTTTTTGCACTGTTACTGTTTCTTATTTAGTATGACAGAGAATTGAAAAAACGCCTCTCAAATTGACCCACTGCTGCCAGAGCTCAACCAGCCACCAACAATGTAAACGTCGATACAATATTAGTTTATTGCACAGTCTTAAAATCACATAGAAACATCAAGCGCTTTTGTCCCTCCACAATTAATAACAGGACTTCATAGATTCATAGGTGTGTACTAGGCTAATGGCCCTGGAGCCTTTACAAGCCTAGCCCACAGGATTACCCTAGCATCATGCCACCCGACCTTAGTTCCCAGTGCCTCTGTCAAGTAGAGCCACTGGAGTGATACCAGGGGTGAATTTTCTATTTCCCATCCACTCATTAAGATTTTCTGTTGAAGAGGGCCAGTGAGGCACTCCGCTTGACATGTATGGGAAGTCTATTCCATAGCATGGGCAGTCTCTGGGTTATGAATCTGTCCCTCCAGCTTGTTCTGTTGATTGTGGTAATGAGGTTGAGGTCTCTGGAGTGTGTAGTGCGGAGGGATTGAGATTTCTTTAGATGTAGCATTTCTAACAGAGCTGGGTCAGACATGGCTTTGCAAGTCAAGCAGAGAGATCGCCTCTTAAGTAAGCAATATGAGACAGAAAATAGTTGGAGTTTTTTGAAGTCTGTCCATATAGGACAAGTGTTTAATGCCTAAGATCCTCTTTGTGAGGTATTTTTGCGGCCTCTCCAGTTGTTGTAGGTGTCTAGTGAGGTACATGCCAAATGGGGCATTGTACTCAATGATTGGCTTACTGAGAGAAGAGTAGAGGGAGACAATGACCTCTTTCTTCCTGGATGCAAAACCCTTAGTAATGAGATGTGCCACATAGAAGGACTTTGTGGCCACAGTGGGTGGTGGTCAAAAGAGAGGTTGCTGTCAACCTGTGTTCCCAGATCTCTTATGATGCCGTCTATGTTCAGTGAACTACCATCGATGTGGTAATTCATGGGAACCGGGTTTTTCCCAAAGGAGATGATGACACTTTTTTGGCATTGAGCTTAAGGCTATGTTTCTGATACCAGTCATTGGTCTCAGTGAGGTCTTTCTGTAGGATGTCAACATCATTTGGGGAGTTAATTATGGCTCCCAACTTGCAATCGTCTGCAAAATTGGTCAGCCAGAGTCTCTTCGTGTTGGCCTGGACTTCAGAGAAGTAGATACCAAACAGGAGAGGACCCAGGACCAAACCTTGTGGGACTCTACTCATGACTGGTCAACAGTCTGACTTGGAGTCAGCTACTTTCACACTGTGGGTTTTATCTGTGAGCCAGTTTGCTACCCACCTTGTGATATAGGGGTTGATCCCTAGCTTAGTGAGTTTTTCTGATTCTTGAGTGGGGAATGGTATCAAAGGCCTTGGCCAGATCAAGGTAGGCTGTATGAACCGCCTTGCCTTCATCCACAGCTCTGGTGACTGACTCAGAGAAGTCAACCAGGTTGAGCAGGCATGATCTACCCTTCACAAAACCAAACTGTGTGGGATCCAGAGTTTGGAGGTTCCGTATATCTTTGTTTATTAGGTCCATGATGGATGCGTTCCATAGCTTTGCATATCAGACTTGTCAGGCTAATGGGGCAATAGTTCCCAGGGTCTGTAGTCACTCCTCCTTTGTGGAGAGGGCTGACTGTAGCAGTGCGCCATTCAGTAGGGGCAAAGCCTGAGGTGAGGCTGTGATTGAACAGAGTACACAGGTGAGGTGCCAGTTCACTCTGTAGTTCATGTAAAACACCGCCAGGGATATTGTCAGGTCCCATAGAAGCTGTATTTGTGGCCTTGGACAGTGCTGCTTTAACCTATGCAGCAGTGATACTGGGTGCCTGGCAATCTACTGATATTGTGTTGGTCCTTTGGTGGGAGAGAGAGGGGTAAAATTGGCACTTAATCTTTCGGCAAGTATATTGGCAATATCTGTTGGCTAGGTATTAGAGGTGCCATTGTGCAACAGCTCCGAGCAAATCTGGGTTTTGCCGTGGAGATTCTTTACATAACTATAGAAGGCCTTGTGGTTGCCTTCACTATCTGCTGCAATTCCGTTTTCATAGCTAGCTTTAGAGGATTTGATGAGGAATATCACCTTTTTGTTGAGGCTGATAAGGGAGTTTTTCCAGCCTTGGGACTTCACCTTATTTCTCATCAGTTTCCTCCTTCTCTTGTAGAGTTTGTTTATGGCAGGAGACTACCATATTGACTTCCTTTTTTTGGAGGAGAACGTCTTGATTCTATTGGGTATGGCGAGATCCATGCATTTGTGTACGTGTTCGTACAGGACATTAGTGTATGATTCGGCAGTCGTGCAGCTGTTCTCAAATTGCATGGGTGCCGTGAAGTTAGCCACCTCTATTTATAGGAGCCCAAAGTTAGCTTTCGAGAAGTTTTTCATGGTGGTTACCTTTGTGGGGGGAGGGATGTGGATTTCCAAGGTGATTAGTTTGTGGTTGGATCTAAGAAGAGAGGAGTTGACTATTGGTACAGAGCAATGGTCACCCATGTTAGCAATGACCAGGTCGAGGATGTTGCTACTTCTAGTGGGGGTAAGAATGAGCTGATCCAGGGCATTGGAATTAATGAATTCCAGGAAACATTGGGCAAGTGTATTGGCACATGAGTAGTTTTCCCAGTTAATGGAGGGGTAGTTGAAGTCGCCCAGTATAACAGTGTTAGGCTGGACCTTAATATTCTCCAGGGTGCTTAGGAACGTGGAGTGTGAGTCTTGGGTCATGGCTGGGGACCTATAGCAGGCTACGACCTGAATCACTGTCTTACCCAATGTTAGCTGCACCTGAAGTATCTCTAATGCATCATGTTGGGCTACCAGTCTGGAGGTGTGCTCATCCTTTATCCGATCCAAGTTCTGGGGACGAAAGGTATGCCATGAGTTATATTAGGGTAAAGTCACGTTATTAATTGTGGAGGGATGAAAGCGCTTGATGTTTCTATGTGATTTTAAGACTGTGCAATAAATGACTATGTTATTGACTTTTAAATTTTTGGTGGCTGGTTCCTGAGCTCTGGCAGCAGTGGGTGAATTTGAGAGGTGATGTTTCATTTTTGGTCGTTTTTGCCTCTTATTTCATTGGCTGATTATTTTATTATGACAGAGAATTGTAAGACACAGTAATAATTTGTTAGTTGTCTGTGCTTGAATTTCACTATGAAGCATGTTGTAATGGCTGCAACAGTTTAACCAGGCAAAATTGTCAGTCCTTTCTCAAAGATTTAAGAAACGTCACTGTCTTTCTTGTTAGAGTGGGTCTTTACCTAAAGAGAAAAAAATGTAATTTTAGGTTAAAAATAAAAAAAAAAATGTCAGCTATCTTGTTAGGAACATTTTATAAACCAAGTTTAAATGAGGAATTTTGAAAGGTTGTAAGTTAAGAAAGAAGGTACTAGGTAAGGTATTAAGCTTTTTTGAAATAAATCAATTTATGTCTAAAATGCGATATTGTTTGTGTCCACCAGATGGCAGCAGCATATTGCAGTGTATTTAAAATTATTTTGGTCCACCAGATGACAACATTTTAAGACAGCATATTCATGGCATGAGTGCATTGTGTCAAAGTTTTCCTGTGAGCTGGTTTAAGGACATTAGTTACTTAATTTTGTTTTCAATTATATTTCTTAACTGGATCTCAAAAAAAGGAAAAAGAAAAACATTTATTATTATTATTACTTAATTTTTCGCCACTATTTATACAGTCACTGATTTGTTTATTTTTTTTCCCTGTGACAAATTGATGTATATATAAAACTGCAGTGTATGGGGTCTCATAACATCGATAAAGCTTTTTACAAAATCCCAGGTCTGTTGTGCAGATAGCATCCACAAGGATTCTGTTGTTTAAAGGTGATGAAATCTTTGTATTTACTGTGACTACCACCTACCTCCAGAATTTGCTATATATAAATATATATGTATTAGTCTTGTTTTACGTTTCCTAGCAAGAAAGCTCTGAAGCATTTGGTGCCCTAACTGTCTTTTGTATAGAGCTGTCCTGGAGCTCCTCAGGCTTTAAAAAGCTGGCCGTGTTGGTCATATCCTTGGCAGATGTAACCCAAAGGGCTTAAGCTATGGCAGCAGTCATCTATTAGAACATCCCGTCATAGTAAGTTTACTTACACAACTGTATGTTCATAAAGTTCACCAATATGTAGTAACAGCAGGAAAAGCATGAATACCAGCTATTCAGATGCTTCCAACTTCGCAAACTCTCACACAGTTATGGTACCTGAATTGACAACTCTGACACCGGCATCAACTTAGCAATTTTCTAGTCAGTTGCAACTGTCCAGAAAAACAAAAAAAATGTATCTTGCAATTTACAAAATGCTCTTTCAGTTTTCTGCTAGAACAGTAAATAGTGCAGCACATGGAATTAGTTATCTTCGTAGAGTGACTAAATAGTTGACTTATATTTTTGCTTACTTAAGACAGTAGAATGACTACTGTGTTACCCCTATCTGCTTACTATGTAGTAAATCACCAAAAAATTGAAGGAAACTGCATTAACTATTAGCTGGAGTGGCAAACATGAAGGTTATGCCCAGCTTATTACATCACACTGCCACTCACATCTATCAGTGCTTCACCTTGGCTTTGATGCTGTATATCAGTAATCTCACCAAGTCTCATCTATGGAAAGCAGCTATGCTATAGAGAGCTGCAAAGAAAAAAGAAGCAGTTCTAACATAAGTAGTGGCGGTAAAAGCAAATCACTCAAAAAAAAAGTTATATGATGGAGTCTGCCATCATCCCCCACTCCCTGTTCCCTGTCATAGATTCCCACCCCATAGTAGGAGGAGTCTTTCTATACACAAAAAAATGAAGTTCTTATAACCACAGAAAAATAAGTAAGAGGTAGTATCTGCAAGGTTCATAGGTGGGTACTAGGCTATCGGCCCAAGGGCTAAAGTAAGCCTAGCCAACAAGGTTCCCTGGCTTACACCACCCAAGAAAGTTATTTTCCTGTGCCCCTGTCGAGCAGAGCCGCCGGAGTGATCCCCGGGGTGTATTTCCTATTTCCCATCCACTTATCAAGATTTTTCTTGAAGAGTGCTAATGAGGAACTTTGCTTGACATAGATGGGTAGCTTGTTCCAGAGTATGGGAAGTCCCTGGGACAGGAATCTATCCTTCCAGTATACCATAGAATTTTGTAATGCCCCTCAGAGGCACAACTAAGCTCGGAAGAATGGGACAGCCGTACAGGGTTAAAAGTGTTGGGGAATGATCAGCAGATCCTGATCTGCCTACAGTGCATTAGTGGCATTAAATGCCAGTATTACATTTGCAGTCAGAACTGAAGTGTTGTAGTGCTCTGTATATGCCATAAACTGTAGCCACTCCTTGCAGTTTGCTACAGCTTAAAAGGAGAGGAGTTTTTTGTTTATTCAGTTTAAAGTAGTTGAGGGATACCAAATTAGATTATGGCATTGGGTGCAAGAATAGCTAGCTACACTTCTGCCACTCCCTATACATTTATGGTATTGATCACTACTGCTGTAGCCTTAGCCATATGAGATGTCCTGCCAAGGGTATAACAGCTAGCCAATTTTCAAAGCTTCAGGACACCTTCCACGCTCCCAAACTGTCTGGCAGCTCGAGCTGAGCTGACTAAAAGACAAATTTAGATGACAAGCCTTTCAGAGCTTTACTACCGCCAACAGAGTATTCTCCTCTGAGGATTTCAAGGATCGGCACTCACCTTATACTGTTCCTTTGCTGGGCAGATAATTTCCCTTTCGGTTAAAATGTTCCATTTTTTTAATTGTTAATACCTTCCTCTTCAGGAAAAATGATTTTAAAGCTAGAATTTTGTGTTTTAATGGACTGGAATGAGACTTTACTGTACTTTTAAACAGGAATGCTCTTTTTTCCTGTCAGTTTAAACATTGTTTAAATCAACTGAAACCATTTTTTTCCTGTGGAAAAATTATGTTAATTTTGTTTTGTGGGGCTAGCAAAGTGTTTTAAATTACTTTTTACCATGTCTGTTTATGAAAAAGTAACTTTTAAAGACTTTTAGTTTTTACTGGCATTTGCTGCTTGTTTTCCCCAGGAAAGAGGCACCATTTTCATCTTGAACATGGAACAATCTGTCGGTTCCACTGTTGGTCCTTTTTCTAGCCATAAAAAGAAAAAGTTAAGCAAACAGCCTTTACCATCACAGCAGGCTAGCAATTTGCCTGTCACAAGTGGGTGACTCTGCTGTGGTCATTAGATGTACATCAGACCACTCATCTTTTACCCCTGATCCCTTTGGTGTAGTACCTACAACCATTATGGACATGGGGTTAGCAATGTCCTCTGCAGCTGTTGAAGTACAATAAGTGGGCAAGGGAGACCTACTCATGCCAATCCTGGGGAGAGGGAGCAGGGAAGACTTCTGTTTTATCACAATGTTCTATCCATCCTTAGGGAAGCTGTTGCTGCCATTAATAACATTGTTGGCCCCAGTTTTACTTTCAAAAAGAAACAGAAAACTAAGCATATATCTACTCCTAAGATTTCCTTAGACATGAGCAGTTTACTGGGTCGGGTTTAAGGTTTAATTCTGTCTATTGATTCTTCTTGTAAAGTAGCTTTTGATAAAAGAAAGAGGGATGCCTCCTTTCCTGAAGATATTCAAGGTTCTGAATCCAGACTGGAGGATGAAAGGACAGATATAGGGTTTTCTCCTCAGATTTCTGATTCAGACTCCGAGGAGAGGTCAGTTGCTGACTTTCCCTGTGGAAGGTTCTCTTTCTCTGAGACTATTTCTAGAATGTGCCAGTGTTTTCAGTGGGAGAACACTGAGGTTTCTCAATCCCTCAGTAAGTACTATGAACTGTCACAGAAGGACGTGTGTGTGTGTGTGTGTGTGTGTGTGTGTGTGTGTGTGTGTGTGTGTGTGTGTGTGTGTGTGTGTGTGTGTGTGTGTGTGTGCGTATGTGTGTGTGTGGTTACCGCCTGCAGTTGTCCTGACAGTCAGACAGCTGGCCCTAAAAAGGCAGATAGGATATATAAAGTTTCTTGGACTTTTAAGTTGTTATACACTCTTCCTAAACCTCATCTAATAGATATAGCTTTAGTTAATCCTTCTGCTGCTAAACACTTGGTTAATTCCAATCCTGCTGTTTCTGATAAGGATGAGAAGATTACTGACAAGTACAGGGAAAGTACGTATACATCTGCAGTATTGATTTTCAGAATTTTGAATTGTCAAGCTCATATGCTAAGGTTTGTTCTGATTAATTTTGAAAGTATTAGGAATATTTTGTATGCAGTTTCTTCTTATGAGGAAAATTTTGCTTTAAATAATTTAATTTATTTTATTCCAGACACTACTCATTGTATACAGTGTGTATATGGCAATGTTGATACTTCTTCAAGGAATATGGCCACCGGTACTGTTTTGAGAAGGTTTGCATGTCTCAAACCTCTCAACCTCTTAGCGTGAGAAATTTGGACAAAGCCTGACATAATGGGGGGACAAAAGCCCAAAAAATAGGGACACGTTTTAAATATAGCTCTTACAAAATTAGAAAGTTGCTAGAATAGCAGGTTTTGTGTTAGCATGCATTTTCTGAAGGATATGAAGTCTGAAATTGAAATGCATGTCATTATTTAGTGGCTTTAATCCTTAGATCATCCCAGTAATTTGTCAAAAAAACACAGTTTTTATGAGGAACAGACAAAAATATGAGAGAGAAATCTGGACATTCTGTGAAAATCTGTACATTTGAGAGGTATGCCCACGACTCTATTCTCAGAACCTCCCAGATGATGTTAAAAATGAGATTTTAAAATATCCTTTGGCTAGAGATTTAGCTTTTGGCCCATCTGCTGCAGAGGTGATCAAAAAGTGTGATGAAGATGATACAGGGAATCTCTTAATATTTTTCAGCCTTTCTTTTCCATGGAATTCTTTAACTCCTCTTCCAGTTTTGGTAAGAAACAAAATAAACAGTCTCAAAAAAGGTATGTAAACAGACTTTTAAGAAAAAATGGCAAGGGGGTTCCAAGAAGAATTCTGTAAACTCCCAAAACCAAGGCCAGTCAATTATGTCAGAATGACTGTTCAAGAGACTTTGCCCCCACTCCACCGTGGCAGACCCTTTATTTTTTTTTCATCCAAAAAGTCTGAATCTCTACTTTTCTGTTTGGCAACAGATAGTTTCAGACTAATTAGTTATGAAAATCATTCATCAAGGTTACAGATGGCAGTCAGAGGAAATTCCTCCTTTCCAGGGGGTAATTTGGCATTCTTCTGAACATGCTTTTTTGCTTTTTAGTTTTTACCTGTCCTTCATCACATGCTGTCACAGGGAGTGATAGAACCTGTTCCCCCTTCCCAAATGACTGACAGTGCAGTGGTGCAGGTTAGTGTTGTTGTCTCACAGCAAGAAGTACTCTGGTTTGATTCTCGGCTGGGGTGCATGTGTGGAATCTGCATTTCCTCACTGCATTTGCGTGGGTTTCCTCCGGGTACCCAGTTTCCTCCCACATTCCAAAGACATGCATCTGGAGCATTTTCCCCAGGCCTCTGCTGAAAATGGGCTGTATCCCATTCAGATTTTTCCTGGTAAACAAATGTTAAATAAATAAAATAAAATAAATAACTAAGTGGGAAAGAAGCTTTATTCAAGGATAATTTTAGTGCCAAAGAAGGAAAATGCTTAGAGACCAGCTCTGGATCTTTCTTTCCTAAACATATTTGTGATAGTGTCCAAATTCAAAATGATGTGTCTTCACAACCTATTATCTGTTATTCCTCATTCAGGTTTCCCCTGTAACATTAGATTTAAAAGGTACATATCATCACATTCCTATTAATCCAGACTTCAGGCTTTTCTTAAGGTTTTATGCGTCTGCATCACATTATTGGTTCTATGGCTTACTCTTTGGACTATCCATTCCACAAAGAATATTCACAAAGTTTTTAGCTTCAGTTATATCCCATTGCAGGCTACAGGGTTGTTGCTCATCTTATGTGCATTAAGAAGACCACGAGGGTTGGGTGTTCATTTAAGTAGTTTATTGTATACAAACACATCAGGATGGATGTCAGGAACGTTAAATGAACGAAATGACTGACTACATACATGCATGTTTTCATACAAAATGGCACTCTTGCTTGCATGTGCTCAGTACTTATTTGCACATGCCTACTGATGGTAATGCTTCTTAAAGGTATATCACACACTCCAATCTACATCCTCTCTCTTTACTGAGCTGTCTGATATAAACAATGACATTTCAATAGGCATGCAATTCTACAGACACTAATAAAGGAAACAACAGTTATGTCCAGGTTGCCATGTATCTGGAACTAAGTTTCGAGACAGTCACTGGGGAATGTTCTGCTTGAGGACTCTCAGGGACTTTCTCAGGAACAGGGATTGCTGACGGAATGTCCTCTGGAGCAGGAACAATGGACAAGTCACTGAGAACTAGAGTCTTTGTCACAGGCAAGATGCTGTAACACTGGTTCGGGCACTGGTAACAAATGCTTATGGTTTCATTTGAATTCCATTCCTTGTGATTCCACAATGTACGATCTCGGCTGCTGACACAAACTTTTCACAAATCCAATGCAATCAAAACCTTTTGACATCTGCATCCTCAGTATCTCCCCTTATTTCAATGAACTGAGTGGTTTGCTGGTTTTATCATAGTAAGACTTCTGGGACAAATGCTTCTTCAACAGTTGGGCTTTTACTGCTTTGTTGTTCTTGGCACATAGAACCAAAAAATTACTGCTGATTGGTAATGTGGGTCTGGTTTGTCTCTACATACGTCTTTGGGCATGTGAACCAAGATAATTATCATGAAGAATGTTTCTGAGATTTAACAAGTTTAGAAAAACATCAGTATTTTCACATCTGGATTTCTCTAACAGCTGTTTTGCACTTTGAACTGCACGTTCATCCAAGCCACTTGAATGAGTGTATTCAGGACTATGCGTAATATGACCAAAGTCCCACGCTTTTGCAAGTGTCTTGAACTGCTGACTAGTAAACTGTGCACTATTGTCAGAAATAACTCTGTGTGGACCATCATGGACAGAAAAATCTCTTCGGCTTAGTAATGACAGTGCTGGAAGTTAGGTTGGGAAGGAGGTCAATCTCAAGCCAATTTGAATAAGAGTCTACTAACACCAAGTAATATTGACCATTCCACTCAGATATCTGTGGCTACTGTTGACCAAGGTAGTTCAGGAATCTGGCTTAACCGAAGTGGTTCTTTTTGTTGATGTGGCTTTGTACCGACTGAACAGGATGAAAGTATTTTCTCAATATCTCTTGGCATAGAAGACCAAAATACTAGACCTCTTTCCCTTCTTTTGGTAGAATCAGTTTGTGGGTGGCCAAGATGCAAAATCTTAATGTACTCTTTTGCAAGGAGTTTGGAACAATTACCTTAGGACCTTTCATGATGATACCATTGTCTGACAAAATCTCATCTCTGTACAGAAAATAATGCTGCACTTCTACTGGTTGACAATATTGCTTGGAAGGCCATCCTGGACTGATAATGTGGTTAAGCTTCTGGATAATTGGATCTGAAGCTGTGTGAGTTGTGAGCTCATCAAGACATGCGGAAGAAAAATTTCTCACTTCCATGACCTTAAAATCAAGTTGCTCATTGTTATGCTGGTATGAGTTTTTTGGAGTGATCTGGATAAAGTATCAGCAAGATAACGAAGTTTGCCTTTCACGTAAACAGGATTGAAATTGTACTTCTGCAATTTGAGCATCATGCATTGCAATCTGGCTGAAGCTGTATGCATAGGCTTTCTCAAAATAGTGAATAAAGGTCGGTGATCAGTTTCAATTTGAATAGGTCAACCATAAATATAATCATGAAACTTCAAATGTGCAGACACAATTGCCAAAAGCTCTTTCTCAATCTGGGCATACTGCATCTCAGTTTGGGTAAGAGTTTTCCATGCATCGGCTACTGGTCTACCCTCTTGAAGAATGACTGCACCAAGACCAAACTTAGAAGCATCACAGGAGGGAGAAAACTGGTTTGTGAACATCATAGCAGCTGAGAGTTGGTGGACTGGCAATTTTCGTTTCAGGACATTAAATACTCTTTGGTGCTGTTCTGACCATGACCAAATTACATCTTTACATGCCAGCTCTCATAGTAGTGCTAGAAGTTGGCTTAAATCTAGAATGAACTTGCTTAGATATTTGACCATGCCAAGAAAACTTTGTAGGGCTTGAACATTATCTGGAGATTGCATCTCAAGAATTGCTGTTTGCTTGGAAAGATCTGGTTGTAAGCCTGAGCTGGTAAACAAGTGACCAACATAAGTAACTTCTCGTAGCCTGAATTTGCGCTTCTGAGGATTCAGCTTAAGATTCACTTCACGTGCTCTTTCCAGAACTTTCTTGAGGTTTCTGTTATGTTCGACTTCAACATTGCCTCCTACTAGAATATCATCTACTATAATAACACATGGATAGCCTGAAAAAATTTGCTCCATCACACGAAAGACTTCACTGGCAGAATTTATTCCAAATGGAATTCTCAGAAATCTGTATCTTCCAAATGGTGTACCAGATGTGGTTAACAATGAAGATTTTCAGTCGAGCAAAATTTGCCAAAATGAACTCGTTGCATCTAAGACAAAAAAAACAGTGGCATTTGGCATGAGGGCAGCAGCTTCTTCAGCTATGTGCATTGGATGATGAGGCCTTTTTAATGCCTTGTTCAGATCTCTTGGATCAATATACATTCTAATATCAGCTCAGCTTTTCTTATGAGCTACTACCATGGAAGATGCCCATTCAGTAGGTTCTTATACTGGACAAATTACTCCTAGCTGCACCATTCTGTCTAGCTCAGCTTTGACTCTGTTCTGCATAGCTACTGGAACTTTCTATGCTGGTCTGCCAAGTAGGCTGACTTCGGTCTAACTTCATAGAGTACACAACTGGTAGTTTGTCTAGTTTGTGTGCAAAAATATCAGCATACTGAGAAAAAAAATAGTTTGGGCAAGATTTGAGCTGTTGTCATGCAGGCTTACATGGTGGACTTCTTTATTAAATGAAAGTAGTCCCATTTTCAAACTGTCTCTGAGGCCTAATAATGACTGCAATTGTCTTTTGACTACATAAAACTGCAAGTCATAGCTGTTCCCAGCACAGTAATGTGAAAGCACTACTGAGCCTTCGGTTTGAATCTCTTCACCACCATAAGCAACAAGCTTCGCACACTTTGTTAAATATGTTGCTTTTACTCTAGGAAACATTTCTACTGACATAACATTGCACTTTGAGCCAGCATCTACTCTGAGCTCGACGAGACTCCCATTAATCCAAACAGTACAAAAGATTTCGTTCTTTGCCCATATATCTACTGCGTTGACTGTTTCATCAAGCACAGACACACCAGCAACATAAAAAGTAGGGTCACAGATTTCTAATTGATCAACCTGCCTCTTGGAATGCTGTCTTTTAATAAAAGAATGTGCCTTATTTGATTTACAAAACCTTTTGAAATGACTACACTTATTGCAAGAATGACTCTTCTGACCAAAAGCTAAGCACTTTTCTCATTTGAATTCATGATTATCACCACAGTTATGACAGTTGACTATGAGGTTTGCTATGAGTTTTGCTGAGTCACCCGTGTGCTTGATGCATGCACCTTAGCCTTACTGAAGTAGCTCTGGGTTTTACTGATGTTGCCCCCACCCTTGGGCCTGTATCTTTTAACCTCATGCTGCATGCTATATACATGAGCTGTGGAAAATACTGGAGGGTTTGCTTTCTCATTTGTAAGCATACTTGTGTGCCTTTCTGTAAGCTCGTATAGCTGACAAATCTCAATGGCCTTATTTAACATCAAATCACTGTCTCAAATCAAAATCTTTCTCACTGTGTCATTATTAATACCACACACAAGCCTGTCCTTTATCAACTCATTTCTCAAATCACCAAATCTGCACATTTTAGCCGTATTTCTCAATCAGTTATATATGCTGCAAACGTTTCACCAGACTTTTGATCCCATCTGTAAAATAAATGCCTTTCCATTGTAATATTCTTTTGGGGGGGGGGGTTACATATTTCTCTAAATTTATGTTTCAAGCACTCAGGGTCTTTCCACATTTCGGCCAGTTCCACAGTATGGAGGTCTTCCCCCACCCTTGCAAACACAGCAGGTGTATACACAATGAACACTCTCTTTCAATGGCCTTTGAACTAGCTAAATTAAGCAGAATAAATGCTTTTGTATATGAGTCTTTGTCAGAAAAAGCGCCTGTATGAAAATATCATATTCCTAATCAAACACTCTCCAATTTTCTGTAGTGTTGTTAACAAACACAAGTGGTGTGGCTCTGCGAAATCCTTCTGCCATGCCCACAAACTATAGTAAAACACAAGGCAGTCTTAACCTTTGAAATTATGTACGAACATGCACACACACCAGGTACTTTGTAATAATATTCAAATGTACAATAAGCTCTTCGAAAGACTGTACTTGATGAACTATTCTTTGAAATAACTGCTTTGTGAAATAACTGTGAAATAACTGCACTGTAATACTGCAAACACTTGCAAACACTTTGCACACTTTGAATAGCTTTAGTTAATGCAAAAAAGCACATAGTGAAAAAATATGGTCATTTTCCTTTTTTGTACATTTTATGCAATTCAGCTGTTGCTTCAAATGTTTTCATATTGCAAATATTTTTATCAATATGTTACAGTTTTGGATATTCCGTTTAATAAAAAATTTGTTTTGAGCATTCTGAGTGCTTTGTTTTATATTTGTAGCGGAAAAAAAGAATTTAAGTGAGTTTTAGTACCTGGAATTTGTTTCTGACCTGTTTTGTGAGTCATTGAAGCAGTAGGGTTAATCCACTCCTGTACATTCCTCTTTGCTGTGACTCTGGATCCCATTCTGACACCATGTCACTTGTCTTATGTGCATTAAGAAGACAATGAGGCTTGGGTGTTCATTTAAATAGTTTATTGTATACAAACACATCAGGATGGATGGCCTGAACATTAAACTTAAAAGAACATTCTGACTGACTACATACATGCGTGCTCTCACTCTGGCTGCTCACTTAAAATGGTGCTCTTGCTTGCACGTGCTTAGTAGTTATATGTATGTGCTCCCTGACTGGAATACTTCTTAAAGGTATATCACATACACTGATCTACAAGGGTATCCACATTGTTCCATATTTAGAAGACTTGCTTATCTTTGCAGTCTTTTTCAAAGTGTCAGGAATCTTTCTTTTGGATGAGAGATCTCTTACACAAGCTGGAATTCCAAGAGAACATTCAAAAGTCTTCCTTGACTTCTTCTCACAGGACTGTATTTCTGGTTTGTCAGATGGTCACCACAGTTTAAGAGCTTTTCTTCCACAGGAAAAAAATAGATCTGTATCTAGATCTGGATCTACTTTTTAGAGTTTTCCACTCAAACTTTAGTCACTGTGAGGGAATACCAAAGGATTTTGAGTTTCATGACTTGTATGATTCTCATGATACCCCTGAAAAAGAAATCTCCAATACTCCTTGACAGTTTTCAGATCCCAGTGCTGGGGTTTGTCAGAAGGGAAATCACTTGGTTGAGACAACGGATATTCGTAAATACAGGTCTACCCTTCTCATTTCCTGTTCCAAAGCAGTCAGTCACCAGAGATGCCTTAGACTTTGCTTGGGGAGCAGTTTCAGGAGGGATAAAAGTGTAAATATGAAAGATGTTTGCCCTGCTCAAGGCACTCAACTCTGTGATTCATCTTTGGTCTTCAAGACCTGTTTGAGTTGTTGCAGACAATTTCACAGCCTTGTGGTACATCAACAAGCAAGAGGAACGAGGCTGTATCCCATCTGCAGCATAGCCATGTTACTTAGGGATATAGTTTCACAACACAATCTCACTCTACAGGCATCCTACCTTCCATCAAAGCAAAATTATGTCACAGACAGGCTGTGCAGGACAGGGGCAGACCCTCATTAATGGAAACTAGATTAGGGGGTCTTCCAAGAATTGATCAGTTTGTGGTGAGTTCCTTAAGTAAACCTGTTTGCCTCCTCTCTGAACAAACTGGCAAAACCCTGCTCCAGGATTCCATGCAAGAACGCTAGGAAGATAGATGCCTGTTCTTTTCTTTTGATGAGAATGTTCCTGTATGCTTTTCCACCCTTTCTACTAATTTCCAAGGTGTTTTTGAAGATTCAGAAGGAATCCCCCAAGATCATTGTGGTGACTCCCTTCTGGCCAAGGCAACCATGGATCTCCCTTCTTTTGGAAATGGCCAGGGGCAATTACCACAAGCTTCCTCACAGAGTGGATCTATTCATGCAAGAACACAGGTGTTTGATACACCCTGACACTAATCAACTTCAGTTGACTGCCTGGATGATAGGGTCTTAATTCCCTTTAGGCACCTTTTTACTGAGGATGTGCAGCAGGTATTAATGGAAGCAAGAAATTCAGCTACTAGATGATCATATATTAGAAAATGGCAAAAGTTTTCAAGTTGGTGCCAACAACATAACCAGCACCCCTTCAGGGCTAGGTGTTCTCTGATTTTACAGTGTTTGTGCAAGTTACTACCCTATGGCCTTTCTTACTGTATTAAGATTCATTTATCAGCCATTTCAGCCCATGGAGCCTCCTCTTTCAATGCTTTCTCATGTCAAAATGTTTTTAAAAGTGGTTTTGCATAAGATGCCTCCAAGAAAACCAGTTGTTCATCCTTGGGATCTTAATTTTGTGTTAGAGCTAACACTTGCTCCATTTGAACCAGCTAACCTGGCTGACTTTAGGTTCTTAACATGGAAAACAGTTTTACCAATTGCTCTGACCTCTATAAGAAGGGTATCTGAGTTGCAAGCTCTTTTTGTGAGTCAACACTATTTCATTTTCCACAGGGACAGGGTTTGTTTGAGAACTAATCCTTCATTTATGATTAAATTGGTATCAGAATTTACTTTAAGCCAAACCATCCATCTTGCAATTTTATTTACTATCTCTAAAATGAGGGAGAAAGGATACTCCCTACATCATTTGTCCATGGACAATTCAGGTACTATCTTGACAGAACTAAATCTTTCAGATCTTCTGATCAGTGCTCATTTCTTGTGAAGGTTAGAAGAAGGGACAACCTATGCCAAAACAGACCATTTCCAAATGGTTATATAAGGCTTTTACCACAGTAGCCACTCCCTCCCTCTATCACCCCCTCCCCCTTGTTTTTTTGGTGCGTTGTTTATGCCAAGGTGTGGTTATTTTTGTTCTTCCTAGCATTGTCCTTTTTAGGGTTTAGCCTCCCTCTCTCTGTTGGCAGCAAAACAGTGAAGAGCTTGGCACCCAAACCTGTCTTTTAGTTAGCTCAGCTTGAGCTGCCAAGCAGTTTGGGTGCATGGAAGCTAACCTGAAGCTTTGGAAGCTGGCTGTTATAACCTTGGCAGGATATACCTCCTGTATCTAAAGGTACTGCAGCAGTGATCATTCCAACATCTACTGTTACATTGTAAGTTTACTTACACAACTCTACTTTTCTTGACCATTTCTAAGCACCACCAAAAGGCCAATTTCTGACAGCTTTTTCTGATATTCAGCTTCTGATGTCTAGACTTATTCAGTTACAGCCCTTTCAGAAATCAGCAGACACTTTATTCTTGATTTTTCTGGTGCCAAAGAAGGATCAGTGAATGCCTATACAAGGCTTGACAATTTTAAAACCTTCTTAAAGAAAAAGAATTTAAGATGTTGACCTTTTACATGCTTCTTTCTCTTCTTACAAAGAATGTCAAGTTGACAACTTTAGATGGTAAAGATGCCTATTTCCATATCCCAGTTTACATAGCTCAGATAAAATCCCTAGTATTTCCTGCAAGAAATTACCATTATCAGTTTCCTTCCTTGACTTTTGGCCTGCCTATTGTTTACTGAATGTCTCTTTCTTTTTTGTCCACATGTGGCTTCTTGCATTGAAATGGGCTGGATTTTCTCATTGGTACAAAAACAAAAGCTTTAAACATGCTGCTTTCTCTGTTTCTTAAATAATATAATGGCTAACCTCTTTACTGAGTACAGTGCTTATCAGCCAAAGTGCAGTTATGTGCTATTACAGCCTCCTTGTCTAGATGCAGCTCTTTATCTTTCTACAAAACTGAACTTGATGGACCATTCACCTCGTGTATGAGGCATTCAGTACCACCTGCTTCAGACTTGTTTGTGAAAGAACTAATGCTTCATTGTTTTGAGCCATGTCAGTATATCAGACCTCAAAAATGCTTCCTGGCAACCACATCAGTCACATCTGCCATATGAATTACTGAATTACAGGCACTGATTAGTAAAGAAAAGAGTTTTCTGTATGACTTGCTAAAGATAACTCCTTCATGCATAAATAAATGTTGGAGAAACTACTGTTGAATGTGTTTATGTAATGTGAACTACCTCTTGTATGTCATACGTGTTGTTATTTTCTTTCTTATGTTGTTCTTTGATACCGCTGTGTCTGTTATTTGCAGTGCATTTCTCTTGTGACCTGACATTTGTAATTTCATTTAGGTTGCACTTGTGTGGTCATAAATGACAATAAGGTTTCTTTGGATCTTTGAAATCATCTACTGTATTTTGATTCTGAAAAAAGTATGCTTTCAGATTTTCCCTCTAAAGATTTATCTTTTTCTGACTTTTATCTAAGATGAAAGTGTTTTTTTTTTTTTTTTGTTCAGTGAGAGCATAGTAAAATTCCTATATCATTGAAATATTTTATGTTTTGTTACGGTTGGATGTGCTTGATATTGCAGTTGCTCCAGCTTTGTTGCCTGCTTTAGAGAATGTTCTTTCTCACTGAATGTATCTGACCTGATAGTCAATCTGCTGTTTCTAGCAAGTCTTGACTGGTTATACAGAGTATCTTAGACTCAAATGTATTTGTTTTCTTATCTTAAAGCAGACCCAACAGCATTTTCAATATCTAAAACTGCATCTGCTGAACAGATTTCTGCTGCTAACCCCATTCTCTCCATCAGGAATGGGAAAGCATTGGATGTTGTGTCTTTCGGCTTTTCCCAGTTAGGGGTCGCCACAGCGGAACTCCCGTCCGCTAATGATTGGTAGTTGATTTTTACATGCCGAGTTACCAGCCCTGATGCACATCCTTCCACAAAGGTATGCCCATTCACGCATGTCTCCATGCAGAAGACGCTCTAGCTGAAAATCGAACCGGACAGTGTCTTACTGTGAGGCGACAATGCTACCGCAGCACCACCACCGCGGGGATACATTGGAAAATTGTATTCTTCTAGCACCCTAGCAGGCAGTATTTTAAACTGCCTAGCTCTTATGCTAAAGTTGTCACCTTTATTTTTGTTTTCTTTCTCAAGAGTTTTTGCTTCTGGTTTAGGTTCCCAGGACCTCTACAAATTTACATAGACAGTATATATGTTATGTGGTATGTAAACTAACAAGGGCATAACATAGCTTATCCTCTTTGCAGGCTTGCCTTTGATAACTTGGGATATAGCAACTCAGTTCAGATTGACTCTTCAGGATTCATACATTCTATCAGAACAAACTTGATTGCACACAAGTTCAGCAGGATCAAGACAGACCCCCACATGTGGAATCTTTACCCTGGGGTATTCCAAGAGGAAAACCTCTAGTAGCTCTATTTGCATCCTTTCAGAACAGACAACTAAAGAAATTTCTGTTACGTGACTGCTTGTTAACGTGCCTGAAAGACAAATGTTTTTTCCCATTTCCATGGATGTGAATGATGCTTTTCCACTCCTTCAATCTAGGGTTCTTCTAAAGATCCAGAAAAACTTTCAAAACTTATGGTGGTGACTCCCTTTTGAACTAGGCAACAGAGGTTCTCCCCTCTTGTTAGTTGGGCCAGTGGCAGTTACCGCAGGCTTCCCAAGTGACTGGATTTGCTCACATAAGAGAGGGGCTGTTTGTTACACCTCAGCCTTAAAACTCTTCAACTCGCTGTCTGAATGATAGAATTTTGATACCATTTAGGCACCATTTTTTTCTGAGGACATCCATCAGGTATTAAAAGAGGCAAAAAATTGCTACTAGAAAATCATGTACATATGGAAGTGGAAAAGATTTTCTAGGTGGTGCCATTCCAAGACCCCTGACCCTTTTCAGGTGCTCGTGTTTTGATTATTTGTGTATTACTGTCTTCTGGCCTTTTTATTCCTCCATCAAGATTCATTTGCCATCCATTTGTACTTGTCTGCCTTAAATCTCTCCTTTCTGCTGAGTTGAGGTTCTTAACATGAAAGACTGTTTTACTCATTGCTGTGACTTCTGCTAGGATAGTATCTGAGTTACAAGCACTTATGGTGATTCATCCCTTCCTCATGTTTCACAGGGATACAGTTTCTTTAAGAACTAATCTTTTTTTTTTTTTTTTTTTTTACTTTAAGCCATGCTACTAGTTTCCTCATATTCTGTCCTGAACTGAAGAACAAGGAAGAAAAGATTCTTCACACTCTATAGATGTCCACAGGCAGTTCAGCTGCTACCTAGACAAAACTCAAGCCTTCAAGCTGTATAATCTATATGTTGAACATAGTACATTTGTGTAGGTAAACTTTCCATAGCAATAGCAGCAGATGTTCTAATAGATCACAGTTGCAGTAGCTATCCCTTGCTTCATCCCCCTTTATTCTACACATTTTTCCTTTTATTTTGCCAGGGTGTGGATGTATATGCCCTTGTGTATGCTGCTTATTGATGGTTTGGTTTCCTGGCATTGTTAATTCAGGGTTCTTGCCTGTCTTTGTTCCAGGCAAAAACAATATTTGCGCTGTAACTGTCTTTTTATGGAGTTCCTCTCAAGCTCCAGACAGATTAAGTGTAAAGGTGCCCAGAAGTTGAGAAAGCTGGCCAGTCACAAGGGAGTAGGACCCAAATAGCTTAGGCAACTGCAACAATCATCTGTTAGAAAATCTTCTTGTTATGATACATTCTTTATAAAACTGCACTATATATTTCATTAAAGTTTATATACTCTATTACTGTGTATTTATGTATCTTGTTTTCTCCATTAACAGCACACTGTTGCTATGTGTTTATTTCACATCTTTTATCTTCAGTTCCTAAGAATTAATTTATTCTCAGATACTTCTGCTACAGGCCTCTCACTATGGTAGAGTATTTTGTTTGTTTTGTGATAACAAGTACCATAAGATCTTTCCTTAGTTGTTGATTCAGTGCTACCACTATTGTTGTTCTGTTTGATTTAGCAGGTTGCCTATCTGTGCCATAGACAGTCAGTCATGGGTACAAGATGTTACATTTGTACATAATCCTTTTGTGTCTGAAGTTGTATGAAATTATTTAATCATACATAAGAAGGAATAGATGGCTACTATGTGCATTCTTCCCTGAAAGTTGACCTGCCTTGAAGAATTGAAGAAAACATGCACTAAAGTGGAATATAGAAGGGATCCAGGCACATAGGTATATCGGAGCACCTCGGCAAGAGACTGCATTGGTTTACAAGCAAAGAACCCAGAGCTTTTAGAATTCCAAGCCAGAGAATACATACAGGTAACATGGATATAACTAAGATGTTATGATTTACTGTTACAATGACTACTTCTTGATACACCTGTCAACCTCTCAGTCCAAGAAATCTGGACAAAGCCAAAAACAATGGGGGGACAAAGGCCCATAAATAGAGACAGATTTCAGATATTGCTCCTATAAACTTAGAAACTTGCTAGAATTACTTATTTTATATTATTACACATTTTCTGAAGTGTATGAAGTCTGAAACTCAAATATCTCTCATTATTTAGTGACATAAATGTGCAGTGATTTGCCAGAAAACCACAAATTTTATGAGGAATAGAGCAAAAATAAGAGGCAAAAATCTGGATGTTCTGGGAAAATCTGGACAGTTGACAGCTGTGCTTCTTGAAGATGTATCCATCTGATAAGAGGAGGTCTGTCCATTGTAACAGTAGAACTAATGCCCGCAGCTGTTAGAACTGCTTTGTAAGTAAAACTTTTCCAGGCTGTTAATCACACCTTCCTTATCCCATGATGCACCACTGTGCCAAGCCTCACCATATTTTCATTGTCTCACTCAATAGAAGCTGAGAAGAAATGGCCTATGTTGCATTTTTTGGTATTTTGTTAAGAAAATTAGTCGTTTTGGATACAAACTGTTTTAATTTTTTTTCATAATATCTCTAACTTCCACTATATCCTTGAAAGGATTTTCCACTTCTTCTGTGGAATTTTTCCCAAATTCTCATTCTCTCTTTTCAGGTTAGGCCTTGCCCCATTTTGAAGACAGAGCTGTAGTTTCATAGGTGTGCCAGTGGGAGTAAATTCCTCATTAGGACAGGCACATGAAATGGCTATATTACCTTGGGGATACTCACAATGTATACAATGCAAGCCCTGTCTGGAATTCACTAAATTCACATTAAAACATCCAAAGCTGCAGATTAAGCTCTACTTGTTTGACCAGTACTTAACAGTTAGTCATTCTAGTGAACCCTCAGTTTCAACAGCCCAAGGGAAATCTTCCCTATCTTTTTTTTTTTTTTTTTTTTTTGCTATACTAAAATAGAAAGCATACTTTTTTTCTTGTCTTGTTCTCCAGGTCTCTTCATCATTGATTGCTAGCATGAGCAAACCAGTTCTGAAAACACTTCTGATACATATTGGTTAGAATGTCTGACACTTTGCCAGTAGCTATTCAGCTTACAGCTTTTGGTGGTGCCATAAGGAGACATGGGTGTTTGCCCTGCCCCAAAGAGCTCAAGAACCCCTTCATCCAAAAATGTTCTATATCTTGTCACTGTTGCCATTGATTATGAAAGGTTGACAGAGGCCTTACTGAGTGTTCAGGCAAGGCATTCTGGCAACTCTTGCCTGCTAAATCTGTTAGAGCTAGTGGGTCCTAGGGATCCTTAACAGATTTTTTTATTCCTCATCCTGGGTGTACAGCTCTATCTTCAGAATTGCAACAAATTTTACATTTTTTACTAAACATAATGGTGCCAGCTTTGCCACTGAAGATGTTCGTTTCTATATCAGGGCCTGTTTCATCACTGACTATGCAGTATCAGTTTTGGCATTGTATGGTATAGAGTTGATGCCTGTTTTGTCTTTTTGACATTAATCCGGTTGACATCATTACTTTGGTCTTTTATGCTGCTATTGGGCTCAACTCACCTGTCATGGGGATTTTGGTTTTGTCTTTTGAAGTTCATGCAGCTGTTGATGTGAGCATTGATTTAAACCGGGCTATGGTCCTGCATTAGTTATCTTGGAATACTGTATGTTCCACCCCAGTACCAGCATCTTCATTGTTGGACTAGTCTGCTGCTGTGCCTTCAGCATTCCAACCTGTTGCTTACCAGCAGGTCACAAAGGCCACAGTCGATTTGGAGTTCACATCTGATGAGTTTCAACAAAAAAACTTGTCTTCCTCTTCTTTGGATTTCCAATCACTGAATGACCCAGGAAAGCCCATTTCACTTCTGAATACCAAGACCCTCCACCGTAGTATCCCACTGAAGATGTAGATGATTAGAAGGGAGCTAACTCCTCCTCATCACCCTTATAATTCCAAGTTTTGGAAGTACATAGAAGAGATGCAACAGTGAACGCCACTGACCCTGTACCTTCCTTGCAGAGTAGGCACAGAAGGCCAGCAGTTTTCTTCAGCAATCCTCTTGAGCAATACCTCCTGAGTGGACTTTTTTGGCCTAAGACACTGGTCTTGGCAGCAGCTCATATAAAGAGTTGTTAGACCCTGCTTGTTCATCCCCAGTAAAAGGATTTAAGAGTGATTGACAGGCTAGGGAGGCATGGTTATAGGTCTGCCATTATTGCTATTAAAGCAGTGAGCTTACTTGATACATATGGTGGATTTGTAGCATTACATAATTGATGAGAGGCATCATGTCATCAAGGATAAGTTGCCTTCCCAGTCCACAGCTGCCTCATATATGATAAACCTGAGGAACATGTCAGGTTGCATATTTTTGTTCCTTGAGCTGTGCTGCACAAGGAAGACACAGTGCTATCTCAGAAATCTTGGGAATCAATCATTCAGTTTGAAGATTCTTTGGAGTCACAGATTCATCTTTCCCAGTTCATAAGGAAATAATTCCTGTAGCAGACAGATGTAACCAACATAATCACAGGAGTGTTCCCTGTGCCTCTTTCAAGAAGATAGAGTATGACAGCAGATTCTCAGCATATACATGGTGAGCTCATTTCAAGTCTGTCTTTTCAAGGCGAGTGGTTTCAACAAAAGTCTCTTCTCATTAACCTGAAAGAAATGAAAGCAGTTAACATGGTATTAATATCCTTTTGAGATTACTTTCTCCCAGGTGATTCACAGCTCAGTTTAGACAACACAACAGTAATGTGACAAGGGTAGAGTCTTTCCATCTTTAGAAAGAGACACTAAAAATTTTGGAATTGGGCTGTAAGGCATAGCTGTAAGACACAGCATTACAGTGGTGGATTCTTTGGATGGAAAATAATGTTATCGTACAAATGGAAAATAGTTCTACATGTTTCTCAAGATGAGTGCAAGAACTGGTTTGACACGTAGTTCAACGGTAGCACTACAGAATCCTGAAGACCAAAATCCTGAGACCAGAATCCTGAAAGTTCAAAATCCTGAAAACTCAAAAATTCTGAAAACACACAGGATACCAACACTTACTGTATTCCAGTACAAGTATATAGGTTCATAGGTTCATAGGTTCATACTAGGCTATCTGCCCGAGGGCATTTACAAGCCTAGCCCATCGTTTTGTGGCTTACGCCACCCCTTAAGTATGGGGAACTATACCCATTATTTTGCTGTGCCTCTGTCGAGCAGTGACACTGAGGTAATCCCTGGGGTATATTTGCGATCTCCCATCCATTGGTCAAGATTTCTCTTGAACAAGGCCAGCGAGGTGCTCTGCCTCACATATACCGGGATTTTGTTCCACAGCATAGGGAGTCTTTGGGTGATGAATCTATCCCTCCAGCACGTCCTATTAATAGCCGTGTCGAGGTTTAAGTCTCCGCCCTTGTGGCTCTGGTGGATCTAGATTTTTGAGGTGAAGCATATTCATCAAATCTGGGTTTGACATGGCCTTGTATGTTAGGCAAAGGTCACCTCTGAGCAAGCGGTGGCGACTGAATAGAGCTGGAGTTCTTTCAGTCGGGCAGCATAGGACAGATTTTTGAGACCCTTTATCCTTTTGGTGAGGAACTTTTGTGGTCTCTCCAGCTGCTGCAAGTGTCGGGTCAGATACATTCCGAATTGGGCATTGTACTCAATCATTGGTCTGATGAGTGATGAGTAAAGGGAGACCATGACCTCCCTTGATCTAGATGAGAATCCCTTCATGATAAGGTGGGCAATGTAGAAGGTCTTCCTAACTACTTTAGCTACATGGGTGTCGAATGACAGACTACAATCAACCTGGGGGTCCCCAAGTCCCTGATAACTTCTTCTGTGCTCAGTGGATTGCCACCTATTTGGTAGCTAGGGGTAACCTTGTTTTTCCCGAAGGGTATGACTATGCATTTTTTGGCATATTACCCTTCAACTATATGCAGGGGGGCAAGCCCCCCTGCGCCCCCACACCTCATGCTGCTTAAATATATCAACTCCGAGATTGCACTTTACTACACTAAGTGCAATCTTGGAGTTGATATATTTAAGTAGCAGGGGGTGTAGGGGGAACAGCCCCCACATGGGGGCTTATACTTGTAGAATAGTAATATATTTTGTGTTTTATTTCTTCCTGTATGTACTTGTGCTGGAATATAGTAAGTGTTGATATCCTGTGTGTTTTCAGGATTTTGGTCTTCAGGATTTTGGGCTTTCAGGATTCTGTAGCGCTCCCAGTTCAACACACAGGTTCAAGCCTTTTGGTCTTTCATTCCATATCAGATAGTGTAGAGGACAGATATCTCTTTTTCATGGACTCAGACCTTATTTTATGCCTTTCTGATGTCTCTGCTGATTCAGAAGATCTGCTAAAATCAAAGCAAGACAAGTCCAGTCTTTTAGTTGTTCTCTTTTTAGCTAAGTCAGTGATGATTTTCTTTAACAAATCTGATTACCCTTACTTTATGACCCCTGTCTCTACACAAGTTTTATTGACACAATAACAATGTACTGTGTTACATCCAAACCTCAACACTATGAGTCTGTCATCTTTGAAGATACAGTTCTAAAACCTAGCAAAAGTACCTTCTGTATGCAAGTCCTAAACATGTTAAGAGAAGTCAAAAGTCCAAGCACAGATGACGTTTAACTAACGGAAATGGAGAATATTTGTTTCTCAAACTGTAGCACAGGGACTTCTACCTCTGAATTATTTGATCCCAAGACTTTGAGCCTACTTAACTCATTTATTCTTTTCAGACTTGGCAAATTCATCCATCAGAGTGCATATTTTTTTGCAATTTCCACTTGTCTCACTGCCTGTCTATATATTGCAGTGAATCTACCAGTTAAGGTTTTTCTAAAAAGCACCCTACACTTGAGGCCACCAAGAAAAATAATTTCTCCATTCAGTTTCTGTACAGGGACACTGGATAGACATAAAAAGGAGTGTTGCTGAATGACTTTTGCACCCTTAGAGTGTTTTTGTTTTCATGGGATGTGTGGAGTTATTGCCAATTCTTGTAAACAAGACCCCCTTGTTTCTTTTCTTGTAGAGTGTACCTTTCAGTGTTAGTTTTCATCTTCTCAGGTGGGAGCCTTCCCCCTTCCTTTGCTATAGAGAGATTTCCAGAATTTTGAGGAGCTGGATAGGAGTACTGGGAAGGTATAGCTGAAAGCCAAACATGTTGAAAGGCAGCCACAAAACTGGCAGTAAGGAAAATATTTTTTAACTATTTTTTACTCATAGTGCAGTAGAGCACGCTGCCTCTATGACACCATAATTGTTGTCTGTATAAAGAAAAGTAATGCATAATTCCTTCTGCACTGTAGTGATCTGTTTAACAGACTATTTCTTTATTTTAGTTGTTTGACATTTGTTAACCATGTTGGTCCAACTAAGCCATGGACCATTGTCAGTGGAGACACAAGGAGAAAAGCTCCAGATATTTATACAATTTTATGAATATAAGCAAGGTAACAATGAAATAAAGATACAAAAATCAAACAAGATATAAGCATAGTAACAATAAAATAAAGATGCAATATCAAACAGTGGCTATATATCATAAGAGTTTACAAATATGAGAAATCCAAAAAGCAAAATAAACATAACTGTGGCAAAAAAAATAGACTAACACATGGGTAGTAACTTTGAACTTGTTTTTATTATGTATGGAATAGGGGGTGAAGCAGATTAAGCCTTACCCTCCTAAAGGTGTTAGCAGGTAGCAGTAGTAGGAGGACGAGGTAAGGGTCAACTCTTGCAAATGTATAAGTGGTAGAATGTATGACATTCACTAACATGATTTTTTAAAATGCATTAAAACGCTGTACTCTGAAATGAAAACCAGTTAATATTTTGGTTTTTCAAGTGCATTTTTAAGAAATTTCAGCAGCTTTCTAGAAGCTTGGCTGAGTTGGCCTCCAGCACTAAATGCATTTCTCACAGGTTAATTTGTAAGTAGTAGACTAATAGCCCTTGTGGGCCATTTTAAGCCTAGTAAGTTTCTCTTTTTGTGCTTGACATAACCTATCACATTTTGTTATAGAATGGCCTTACACATCCCATGGGTGGTAATTCTATATTACCCCTAATGAAAATAACTGGGATCATATCATAGATAATTTCGGGTCTATATTACACCGTCGAATGCTTAAAAAAGTGAATGATGATTAATCGACCCCATGTAAGTGAAAGTTTACAATGTTGAAACCTCTGTTACAAAAAATAAATAAATAAATAAATAACTTTAAAACATTACATAAAGTGGGGAGCTTTGCCCCCACACACCCCTACTTAAATATACCAACTCCAACATCGCACTACAGTGCCCAAAATGGCAAAGTAACAAAAACGGCCAAGCAAATTCTTTCCCAGGCAAAGAATTTGCTTAAAAGCAGCTTCGCTTTGTTGCCTTTTCGCTTTTTTATGTGCAATCATGTAATAGGAACCCATAATTTCAGGGGACCCATGCATGAGGTAAAGCATTTAGGAGCTACCTCTGTCCATTAGTAGTACAGGGAACAGTCCTTGTAGTCATCTTATTAACTCCAGTGCTGGAAGAGTTGATAAATTAGTATCTAAAGCTTATTCACATCAAAACCATTTCCTTATTTTAAAAGTTGAAAGTATAGAGAAATTAAGACAAAAATGCAAACATGCTTATCCGAAAGGATAAAGAAAAAAGCATTATCTGAACCCGGAATGACGTAGAAAATGTTAGACTTTGCAAGATCCAAACAGATGTCAGAAATGCAAATTAAGAAGACTAAGGAATGCAAGGCAGAGACTATCAGCAAAACTGAAAGTGTAAAGGAAGTATATGGAGAGAATAACTTAATAATACAGAATGAAACTACAGTTGGGTCAGTGAATATAGCAAACAAAGAGAAGCTAAAAAAACAGAAGAGTGGAAAGCAAAATAAGCATACATTCTTGTTTAATCCAGATGCTTTGTGCAAGGTATCAAAGGCTGCCTGTGAGCTTTGAAAGACATTTTTAATTATTTTTCTGAAGTTCTCCACTTATGATCTAACTAATTATGATGATGCCCTCTGTCCAGTAGTATGCATGCTGTTTTTGTCCATTCTGGTGGACAATTATTGCTGCCAATAAGATTCCACTGGACATAAAAAAGAAAAGCATACGTTTTTGAAGATGTGTACACTGAGGTTAGCCATTTTTTTCTAATAAGTTAATTCCTTTTTAGGGCACATAAAAACACTCATTTATGAAGAGTCGTGGATGGCTGCACACATTTATCTGGATGGCTGCACACATTTGTCTGAGTAGATATGTTCCTAAATTGAATAGATTGCCACTAAAAAGAAAATTACTTAATGTTCTGAAAAAATAGAGGACTTTGTTGTTTTACAGTCTGCTATTAAAAGAGAAAATATTTTAGAAAAAATGTTGTGCTGTAGTTTTGAAAATGTTATTTGAAAAGGAATAACTGATGTGCTGTAGTAAGGCTGAAAGCAAAGTCAAGCTATGTCTGCAGAGTGTTGAGCTAAAGTGAGAAGTAACATACATCAGATCTTACATATTTTTTTCCTTGAAATAAAAAGGAGTAATGTGATTCTCAAGCCATCTAACAAAAGGTTCTAAAAGAATGTAGACATAATTTGCTTCAGAGTTAATTTAGTGCCCAGTTTGTCTGTCCCCCAATACCGCCACACATCTAGAATTTGATATAACACCATTCTAACTGACAGGCAACTAATAGCAGATGCTTCATGAAGGGAATAATTTGGCTTGCTTATAGGTCTACTTAGTAAACTCGCACAAAAGGTATGTTAAGGATTCTTTTTTGCCATCTGCACATTTTCATGTCCTAAACTCAGCTTTCATGTGCCTGTGTTTCATGCTTGATGTATCCTATCATGTAGTATTTAATGTGGAAGAAGTGCTGACATTGTTAGTTTGGCACCCTGCTGCATACAGTACTGTTATTGAATCTATGGTAACTTTACTTTGCCAGCCTTTTCACTTTCCCCTTATGTAACAGAGACATTTACTGTTTCCTGTCTGAAACTTAAACATTATGTTAGAAAGGTTACTTTTGATCCTCTGCAGTGGTAGATGCAAAGGTCTTTAATTCTTATCTTGGAAAAATGTATTCTTATCGGTTATAATTTCAAAGATGAAAATTTCTGAACTCCCAGTCTTAATGCCCAAGAGTCTCTGTCTTGATTTCTACAATGATAGCCTGTCTCAGGATAAATTTCTTTCTTGTGCATGATGTCTGTCTCAAGATGAATTTCTTTCTTGAACATGATGTGGTAGCATCTTTTTCATTTAATCATTCAGTTCTCCTTCTTCTCTTCTTTCCGAAGTATGAGAAAAAAGGAAACGATCTCTTAACACATTTTAGATTTTCATAGAAAACACATTATTTGGAAGAGGGTAAATATATCAGAAATGCTGACCAACTATTTGATTCTTTCCTGAATGGAAGACAGTGTCTTCCTGTTGTTAAAACTTCATCAGAGTGGTTAAACCATTGGATTGCCTTTTGTTTTGATAAAGACAACAAGTCTTTCAAAGGGCCACTTAGGGAATACTCTAGCAGAGTTACTGCAACATTTGCGTCTTACTTTAGACGTCTGTTTACTCAGGATACATTAGAAGCTTCCATGTGTAGTAAGTAATATGCACACATTCACCAGATATTATGTTGAGCATCCATTTTAGCAGTAGTTCTGACTGTGTAACAGTTAAATCGCAGAGGATCCTGTAAATGTTCACCATTGAGGATTTCTCTGCATCTGGTTGCAATCTCGCCCTCATGTTGAATTTAATAGTGAATTAACCCTTTCTGAGGAAGGACAGTGCAACAGTGGGCATATGCTGTCCATAATTGTGGATCTTTGGTGGAAACTTGAGTTCACTGCAGCAATAAAGAGCACTCACCCACTACTTCCCAGAGATTTGCTTTTTGATAAGGATTTGGACATGATACAGTCATTTGACCTATTGGTCATTACCTCTCTGTATTTTTGCTGTCTGTTTATTTATTTATTTAATATTTGTTTATCAGGAAAGTCTGACTTGGAACAAAGCCAATTTTCAGCAGAGGCCTGAGGAGAAACACTCTAGATGCATGTCTTTGTAATGTGGGAGTATACCAGCGCACCTGGAGGAAATCTACACGAATGCAGGGAGAACATGCAGACACCACACAGAAGGCATCCCAGCCCAGAATCGAACTGGAGAACCTCTTGCTGTGAGGCTACAATGCTACCACTGCGCCACACTAGTGTTGCTTTATTGTCTCTGTACTGTGAATTTCACACTACTTTTTGAAAACTTTCTTGCTCTGAAGAACAGAAGCTGATGTTTGGTACTGTTGTTCTGTGATGTTGACCATTCTCATTGCTGCAGTAGCCTGTGGGTTGTATCCTGCCAAGGATACAGTGCCCAGCAGGCTTCGCAAAGCACTGACTCCCTCCCACACAGTCACTGTGGCAGCATATAGGCTAATCTCATTTGGAGGGAGCTATAAAATTTATTTGCTTATAATTATTTATTTATTGACATTTGATTGCCAAGAACTTCTGACTGGGTAGGTGACCATTTTCAGCAGAGGCCTTGGCAGAAAAGCTCCAAAGTATTGCAAAAACATTTTAAGAAAAATAATTTTACTATCTGTAAACAAATAAAACAAAAACATCTACAGTTTAAATAATTATACCAAATTAGGCATATTGTGACCTCATTTGTTAAGAACTGTTACAACTTAGATGACAGTGATTTAGTATTTAGAGAAATTTTGGCCAATTTATTAAAAAATTAAAGGTAATTTGTATAGTAGAAATGTGAATTGCAAAATGAAGTGAGAGGGGAAAACAATGTCATGGCATACTTAGAACGAGCATAAGAGAAGATAAATAGATTGAAATAAGGAAGTGAGCGAGTAAAGAATGGAGAGTAAGAAGGTATAAGGTATGAATATGTACTTTTTAAAATTTAAGGATATAGTTTATCCTGAGATTGAACAAGAACAAAGACACATTTTGGCTAGGAAGTCTTTCAGAGTGGTTTTAAAGAACTGGAGGAAGGGTTATTGACCTGATAGGTACAGGCAAGGAGTTCCAGATTTTAGCAACATGGTATAAGTGCAGACCACACCCAGCAGATTTCATAGGTTTGTGGTCAGAGAGGAATTTTTCATCATTGTATCGTAATGACCAACTGGGAACGTAGTTGGGTAGAATGGTATTTAGTGCTGGACAAGCAGATTGATGCTGGATAATTTTATAGGTGGTAAGAAGCTGTGTATATGTTAGTTGATGGGGTAGGTCTAACCAATTAAAAATGTTAATGCTATACAGTGATGGGTTCTGAAAGGGATATTTGCTGCAGATTTAGCCACTTTATTATAACATTTTTCAAGTTTTGACTTTTGTGATGCCTGGAGGTTAGTAATGATGGGAGCACTCGTCAGACGTCTCTCCTCTGTTTCCTCAAAATTAGTAGTAGCTAGAGTGACTAACAATCTTCAGTACTTTCTTGCCACCTCATGCAGATGCATCTTTGAGGCTTTTCTGGAGAAGCAGTCAACCAAGGCTTTCTGTCAGACAGATAAGACCCCTTTTGGGGATCTCTTCCACACATATAAGTAATAATTTATCATATTTTACTGTTTTCAGTGTTTTTAGTAGAAATTGTGGTATATCACTTTAAGAATAATGGCTTTTCGAATATGTCAGTAGATATTCCTTGATAACCGTTATTGTCTGTCTAAGAACTGCTTTCTAGTAATGGACTGTCATTCCATTTACTAGGACTTATTTTTGGTGTAGTATTTTAGACAGTTGAAAAGTAATTTTCAAGGGGAGAAATATTCCTTATGTGAAAGGTTCTGTTTATGTTTACTTATTTAGTTTTATGTGAATTTGCAAGTCAGTTGTTGTTGTTGTTGTTGTGTCTTTCGGCTTTTCCTGGTTAGGGGTCGCCACAGTGGAACTCCAGTCTGCTAATGATTGGCAGTAGATTTTTATGTGCCGAGTTGCTGGCCCTGACGCACAACCTTCAACGAAGGTACGCCCATTCACGCATGTCTGCACACAGAAGACGCTCTAGCTGAGAATCGAACAGGACAACATCTTACTGTGAGGCAACAACGCTACCGCAGCACCACCACCGCAGTTGACGTCTGAAAATATGTGTCTGTATTGACAGCAGAATTTGCATGCTGCTTGTATATTTTTCTTTTGAGGAAGTATTACTTTTTTGTAAGGGTTGTGTGTTGTTTGTGCTTACTAGTGACAACTTACCCTCCAGCTGACTGTTATAGGCATAGCTTAATGCCAATTAGGCTTCTTCCCCATCTACAGCATGGATACTAATCCTTGTCCTGCTAATCCTTCTCCAAATGTATCTTAAAAAAAAAACAATTAAAGCAAAAGTCCTTGTCCTCTTTGTGGGCTTATTGAATGCCTCAGCTGATGGGGACATGACTCTGCAGTGAACACTGCAGTCTCCTCAGACCCCTCTCCTATTTCCTCAAAACCTTTTGGTATAACCTTCCAGCCACCATGGACTGGGGATCAGACACGTCCTCTGCAACTGTTCCCGTGTTCACCTTGGGCATGGGAGAGACATCCATTTTAGATACTGGAGATACCTCAAGAGAGTCTTCTTAGGGTGCGAGGGGGAAAAAGACCTCTTACTCAAGATAATACACTTTCCCCTAGACATTCTCCCTTTAGGGAAATTCCTAGGAAAAAGAAACAAAATAATCGTATAGAAAACAGGGAGATGGCTTCTGTGGCTAAAACAGATATTATTTACCTTGGCCAGGAGTTTATTTCGGTTAGTCAGTTTTGGATACCTTATGCCACATCATAAAACTTGTTCCCCTTTTTCTAAGGATGAGGAAGTTTTCTTTTTTTTTCATATTATTCAGATGTCGACAAAAACGGGGTTATGTCAACAATGGGTTCTATAGCCTAAAACAATGATTCTGTGGCTAGTGAGCCTGAAGTTGTACAGATGGTGGCATTCTCTTTTTCTGAGACCATTTCCAGAATAAGGGATGTATTTTCTTGGGAACAGATGGATGTTCCCCCTGAACTGAATAGACATTTTGACTTACCTGAACAAGAAGCCCTCAATACTGTACCCATTTCTACTATTCTACTAGCATTGGAGGATGACTTTAAAGCTAACTGTAATGCTCCTGATTCTCTCCCATCAGTTCCTAAGAAAGCAGATAAATTGTATAGTTTTTCAAGCTATCAAATGTCATTATTGGCATCTTAGAGCAGATCCAGCTGCAATTATGCCTATGGCTTTGCAGCAGGAAACCTCCTTTTCACCTCCAACCAGTTCCTGGGGAAAGAAGGTAAAGAAGGTAAATTGTTGGACAGACAGGGTAGCCAGCAGAATCATTAACTACCAGGGCTAGGTGTGGAAGTTTATTGTAAAATGTGCCAGTAGCTTAGGAGAGTTTTCTGTTCTCTGACCCCTAAGAGTAGGTCTTATAGGAATCAGATTGTGTCTAAATGTCTCAGTTTTCCAAATATGCCTTAAGAAGTGTGTATTATTTTGCTGATACAGTTTTCAGAGCTTCAACTTCAACTACTGTTTTAAGCAGATTTGTTTGAGTATGGAACCAAAACATTTCAGTTGAGTTAAAGTCAGAAATGTTGAGTTCCCTTCTAAATACAGAGGTTTTATTTGGACTTTCTGGTACACGGGTCCTCAAACAGTGGGATGAAGTAGGTAAGTTCATTCAGGGAGAATCAAGGATTTTTCAGGTCTCCTGTTTCTTCCCTTCCAAATCCCATACCCATTTCAAAGGGCAAAACAGGCAAAAACCACAGCCTAATACTAGGCATTCTCCCAAAAATAAATAACAGGAAGGAACCAGTCATAAACCCAATACAAGTAGTTTTCCCAAAAAAGGATCAATCACCAGCTTCTGAATGACTGTGCCAGGGACCTAGTCATCTTCCCTCCTCCCCATTCCCTGTTTCTCTGCCAGTTTCACAGAATCTGACCCTCAGTGTAAAAGTATTGTATCAGATAATTTCATATGAATGGGTTTAGAAGGTTATCCTGAAGGATTACAGCTAGCAATGGATAGAATATTTCCCTCCTTTCATGGGGATCCCTCCTCACCCTCCCAATCAAACAGAATGGTTTCCATGAGTGCTCTAACATATATTACAATCTGGAGTCATTTAACAAGTCTCTGCATACAACATTGGAAAAGGCTTTTATTCCAGAACAGTTCTGTTCCCAAGGAAGGAGCACTCATGGAGACCAGTTTTGGACCTCTCCTTTCTTAATCTGTTTGCAAAAGTTCCAAAATTCAAGATGTTAACCCTTTAAACTGTGTTAGCACTTCTCCCAGACCACTGTGTTATGGTAACTTTAGACTTCAAAAATGCTTACCTTCACATTCCTGTTGCACACAATTTCAGGATATACATACAATTTTGTGTATCTGGATCAGAATGTTTTTAAAGCCCAAGTGGCAGCCCATTGCAGACTGCAAGATATCCACATTTTCCTTATTTAGACGACTTGCTTATCTGTGCAGAGTATTTGCCCAGATGCAATGAGTCCTTAACAAAGGTTGCTTCTCTCCTTTCTCATCTGGAATTCCAGATAAACTTGCAAAAATACTCCCCGGCTTTGTTACACAGGACTGTATTTCTATGGTACCTTCTAGGCACTAACATGCAAAAAGCCCTTTTGCCCTAGCACAAGATGAATTCATATCGAGAAGTATTCCTTAACTTTTCTGTTCTGTTCCAAGCTTCGGTTAGAGGATTCCTTAAGAGTCTTGGTCTTATGTCTTCTATAATCCCCCTGATATTATTTGCCAGATTGTACATAAAAAAGAGTCAGTGGTATCTTAAAAACATGAGTAACAAGCATATTCGCTCCCAAGAGTTTCAAATTCCAG
Source organism: Protopterus annectens (assembly GCF_019279795.1). Lineage (NCBI taxonomy): Eukaryota > Metazoa > Chordata > Ceratodontiformes > Protopteridae > Protopterus > Protopterus annectens. The sequence continues at coordinate 66,092,231 of NC_056738.1, forward strand.
TACTGGGTTTGTAAAACTACAACTGCAGTCTTGAAGGATCAGATGGCTGTCAGTCCTGGGCTCTGTTTTTCTCTTTGCACCCCAAAACAATTTGTCTTGACGGACTCCATAGATTTGGCTCAGGAAGCACTTTCTATGAGAGTAAAATGCAAGGCATGTGGAGCAGTTTGGATAGACAAAAACACATAAATGTCAAGAAAGAAATGTTGGCTGTAATTTATGACTTAAAGGCTCTACATTGTCTTTAGGAATAGGCGCTCTTCCAGTGATTACAGAGTACACAACAGTGGTGTAGTACTTGAATGAACAAGATGGTACTAGATTATACCCTCTATGGCAGCTAGCAGTGATAGTTTGGGAGTTAGCTCTCCAGCACTCCCTAACTCTTCAGGTGTCTTACATGCTGTCAGCAAAACATTGCGGCAGACAAACTCAGAACAGATCCTGGGCAGACCTTCATGAATATAAGTTCAATCCAGAGGCATTCCAATAACCAATTCAGATGTTGAGAACACCTCAAGTAGATCCATTTGTCTCCTTTCAAAACATAACTAGACCAATTCTTTTCCAGAAATCTTTGCAACCAAGCCTGGAGAACAAATACTGTTTCATTCCACTGGTCAGGGATGTTCCTTTATGTTTTCCACTCTTTCCAGTGATTTCCAAGGTAGTTCTAAAGATTCAGACAAATTTACCAAGAATCATTATGGTTACTCCATTTTGGCTCAGGTAAAATTGGTTCTTCCATGTTTTGGAATTGGTCAAGGGTAATTACCACAAACTTCCTCACAAACTGAATCTACTCATACAGGACGAGGGGAGTTTGATAAACCCCAACATCAAACAACTTCAACTGATCGCCTGGATGATTCAATTTTGACACGTTTTAGGCACATTTTTGTGAAGATGTACAGCAGTTACTAAAGTAGCCAAGAAAGCCTGCTACTAGAAAATCCTATATTGACAAATGGAAAAGATTTTTTAGTTTGCGTTTAGCCAGTAGCCAGGGTCCATCAGGAATTTTACACCTTTGATGCTCAAGTATTTGTGTGAGTTATGCACATCTTGCAGCCTTTTCAGATTGTCTGCCCATGAATCCTCCTCTTTCTTCTCTGTTTGTGACTGAACAGTTTCTGAAAGGAGTGTTGCACATGTGGCCCATTCGCAAACAAATTCCTCCTGCATAAGATCTCAATTTTGTGCTGGAAAAACTTACTTTGTCGCCTTTTGAACTTGCCCCTTTGGTTGAATTGAGATTCATTACTTGAAGAACTTCTGTACTTATTGCCAGCTGAAAGAAGAGTATCTGAATTGCAGGCACTTATGTTGGGGGAACCCTGTCTGGCTTTCCATACAGATAGGGGGTCACTCTGTGGACTTGCTCCTTATTCAGGCATTTGGTTGCCTCAGAGTTCACTTTTGAATCAAGTCTTCAGTTTCCCTGTTTTTTATCCAGACCCTAAAAACAAGGTAGAAAAGATTCTTCATGCCTTGGATATGCAAAGATAATTTAGGTACTATCCCAACAGGACCAAGTCCTTCAGGAAAGCTGATCAGCTGTTTATTCCCTCTTCTGGACTTTTTCAAGATAGAAGTCCTGGATTATTGTGCTTTATTATTGCCATCATGGCAACACTATTCCAGACAGGGTTAAAGCTCATTCCACCAGGGCCTTAGCTTCATTGATAGCATACTGAAAATGTATGAACTTTATAAGCATTCTAAAGGTAACGGTTTGGTCCTCCATCAATTCATTTTCTAAGTACTACAAACTGGATTCATTTTCCAGATGCAGAGCTGGCTTTGCAAGGACCATTCTCCACAGGCTCCTGGACTCTTATCCTTTCTCTTGCCAGCTTGGATAGACTTTGGTAATCTAGGCTACTGCAACAGTGAGAATGATGAACATAGTTCAGTTGTGTAAGTTGCACTTATCCATAGCAGTACATGTGCAAATTCTGCACTGCTATAGTAGCCATTTGCACACCCCACCACCCTCACTTTACCTAGTTAGAGTGGATTACAACTTATGTTGTTCTTCTGTTGTTGTGGCTTTTGTTAGTGATGTGATTATTTGATTCAGGACGAATTTCCCTTTTTTACATTTAGGGGCAAGAAAGTCCTGAAGATTTCTAGGTGCTGCGTCTGCTTTTATAGTTCTGTTCAAAAAGGATTAGCCTAAAGACAGCCAGAATGACTGTGAGAGATGATTAGAGATTTGAAATCTTGACGAGTGGATGGGTAATAGAAAATTCACCCCGGGATCACTCCAGTGGCCCTGCTTGATAGGGGCACTGGGAACTAACATGAGACGGCACAATGCCAGGGAATGCTTTGGGCTAGGGTTGTAAAGGCTCCAGGGCCATTAGCCTAGTACACACCTATGAACCTATGGAAAGCTGATCATGTGCTGTATCCTGGGCTACTTATTTAGGTGAACTCAGTAACACTTTGTACTGCTAGAGTTGACTCTTCATAGTTTTATTCAGAAAAGCATGTCATCCTCAGAATAAATGTGAGATTTTATTTCAGAAAAAAACATGTCAGCCTCAGAATACGTGTGAGGCTATAGCCTGGACATGCTTGTGTGTGTTGGTATCTGTCTAGTAGTACAACAGGCACAAGTTTAAATAATAGAAAACGGCTGGTGTGTGCATTTGTCATATTATTTTGGATAGCATTTACCCTTATCTAGAGGTATCAGATTTGATTCATTAACTGTGGCTTTCATTCAAGGAAAGATGGCATTTTGAAAGGACTTGATCACTTTGTCATTCACTTGCCCACTGATAAAGTGGTTTTCAGAGGAGTGACATGGAATACATACCTTTGCTAACTATTCTTGAAGCACCTATTCTTGAAGTAAAGCAGTTTTTAGGATGGTAGTATTCTAAGAGATCCTGTTTTGCTGTTCAACACTATGATTTGTCTTGCATCTTGCAGCTGCTTGGGATCTTGTCAGGTGTCCTGTGAATACTGCTACAGGAGTACTCCCCAAAGAAACATTATTGAGTTGTGTAAAGACACTAAGCATAAATCCACATATTTTGTAGGGAGCCTTCTGCATCAGTATGAATACCCATCCAGCATCTCCTGTTTGAATATGAAGCAGGATCTGTATTTGGGATAAGGATGTAATGAACTGGTTATAATGTTATGTAGTTATTAGCATTTGCACTGTCATTTGTTACCCTGGATTTTCAGTTTAGATTCTGTTGCTGTTAGCACTGAAGGCAGCACTTAGTAGTCCTGCTTTTATTCAGAGTTCATTCTAGTGCTGGCAATGCTTCAGTATGAGAAAGATATTGGACTCAGACAGGAAAACATTTTAATGTTCTAAAAAATGGTTAAATGGTAACCGACATCACTGATAGGCGGCAATATGTTAAGAATATTGGTACAAGAATCTCCTTCAGAGATCTACTGCCATAGTGCCTGCTTTTGTACAACCACAGTACTTTAAATATACTAGGAAAAATAGAGCTACATTAGCATAAAAGCTGTATTTAAATCACAAAAGAAGTTAAATGCCCACTGTGCTCAGTAAATAAAAGACTAATTTTAATTGTTGTGTGAAAAAGCTTTTCTTATATACACCTAAATTGTCACTTTTATTTTTTAGGCTTATTTTGCAGATGGGAATAAGGTGAGTCATCTAAAAAAAAATCACACAAATTCACAAATAATTAGGGGGTATTCAGAAAAGCTTGGCACATAGGCAGATCACTAATTACTGCAATCCTGCTGTTTTCTCTCTTTGTCTTGTTTTACCTACTACCAAGGACTGCTACTAGCTCTATGTCTTAAATGTATATATTTTATACTTAAGTGCAAAGCGTGTTTAGATGCACAGTTAGCCCCTTTAGCTGCATTCTGTGAAAGTAAATAACTATACAAAATATGGCTTGCAGTACTAACTGCTTTACAAAAGCACTGAGCTTTTCTGAATGCCTCAGTATTTCATTATTTGTATTCACATGTCTATATTTAGACAGACTTGTTTAAAAGCTTTTATATTCCTCCCTATGCAGCAACAAGATCGTGAACCAGTGTTTTCAGAAGAATTGGGACTTGCAGTCGAAAAACTGAAAGAAGGATTCACTCTTCAAGGACTTTGGGAAGTGATGGGTTGAATGTGCTGTAAATTTTCTTCTGTAGATTAAATTGTCAGATGATAGTTAAATTGTGAAATCCTGATTAAGTCCTGTTAAAGGAGAGCTGTATTAAGCTGATCCTCTGTATAGCAATTTACTAAAACCACTCTGCTGATGATTAGGTTGGAATAGCCTTTATCTGTTTGAGTGTTTCTACGTACACTCTTTTAGTCAACAGTATTGTGAATTCGTATAAATATGATGGATGATATCTTGAGTCACTGAATTCTGTATAGGAAAAAAAAAGAATTGTGAAAACTATGCTGACCATCTTTTATTTATCTTTCATCTTGGGATCCAGGATCCACTGGATAGAGCAGTGTCTCTCTGACTCAGTAGGTCTTCTGTCCATGTCTCCATGACAATACAAGACTCTCCATTTACATCTAGGGCAGTGCTGGGTGAGTGTCTATGAAGTACATGGAACAGTCTGACGATTTGGGGGCAGACACAAATGCTGGTACTCGTCTTATCTCACATTCCATTTGAATCTCACTTTCCCCACATTTTTTCTCTCCCTGCTCTCTACAGTTTGTTTTAGAATATGTGGATATACCACACCTCTGTGCATATCATTATTCTTCTTGTGTAGATGTCAGCTTACACTACAGATAAAAGAAGGCCAGCTTGATCTTTCCCATCAAGAAGAGCAGAATTACAATATAGCATTTATTCTTATACTTAATAGTCCTCAGACCTTGGCTTATTCTTAATTCAAGACTTGGAATATTCAGATGGTGTCAGTTGAAGCATGCAGACTTTTAGCACATGAATGTTTTATTTATATTTGTTCACTGATCAAAGATATAACAGAAAGGAGAGAGATTAAGACATGAAGTATAAGCTCAGTGCAAGTAAAGTTCAGTTAAAATACATTTTATGAGACTGTCAGTGTAAAGTGTATGAGTGGTTGTGATGTACAAGCAGGAAAAAATGGTAATGTGTGTGTGTGTGTGTGTGTGTGTGTGTGTGTGTGTGTGTGTGTGTGTGTGTGTGTGTGTGTGTGCATGCATGTGTGTGCGTGCGTGCGTGTGTCTGCCTGCGTGCACGCGCGTGTGTGTGTATGAAAGCACAGACTCATACTCAACTTGTATATAAACTGGCTGAAACATTATCATCTTCTGAACCATAGATATTTACTGTAACCTTAACCAAGTCTTTCGCACTTCAATGTGCCCAAACTGTCAGGCAGCCCCAGCTGAGCTGACTAAACGACAGGTTTGGGCACCAAGTCCTTCATTTACAGCTAATGCAACTTTGATCATTCAAACATCTGTTGTTATGTTTAATTTCCTTACACAACTGTACTTTCACCTACAGTATGTGTTTGGGGTGTGAGAAAAAACAAGAACATACCCGCAGTAGTGGTGCTGCGGTAGCGTTGTCACCTCACAGCAAGACGTTGTCGCGTTCGATTCTCAGCTAGAGTGTCTTCTGTGTGGAGGCATGCCTGAATGGGTGTGCCTTCGTTGAAGGTTGTGCGTCAGAGCTGGTAACTCGGCACGTAAAAATCCACTGTCAAATATTAGCGGACCGGAGTTCTGCTGTGGCGACCCCTAACCGGGATAAGCCGAAAGACACAACAACAACAACAACATAGTGAAAAACAAGTTGTAGATAACACATGCAAGATACCATGGCAAAAACTAATTTTGCTTATTTCATATATAAAAATGATATTCTCCTTGGTGATGTTAATATAAATTGGCTAGCTCTAAATAACCCTAACTCCACCTGAAGTATTAATCTACATGCCTTTACTCAACTGATATCTACATTCAAACATTACAACAACTCTCAAATTCGTAGTATCCTACTGGACTGGATACTAGTATCTGAACCGTCTATATATCATAACCCAGAAACCCTATCCAATTCCCTTAGTGACTACTCTCCAGTAAAAGTCACGAGATTTACCCCCCATTTTACTAGAATTTATAGATACAAACTCTCCTGACACCTTTAAGACCCTTCTCTCTAGAATAAACTGGAGGCATCTTAAAGATGAAGCAGTCCAATCTTTTATCTCTTTTTTTCTTAATATATTAAACTCACTTGCACCCCTTCATACTATTAAAATAAAATCAAAACTATCCCCATGGCTCTCTAAGGAAACCCGCTCTCTCTCTCATGCGAAACAGGGATAGGCATTGGAAAATCTCGATGAGATATAAACTCCCCTCTGACTTGCAAAAGTACAAATGTGACTAAAATAACTCATTGATAAAGATAAAAAGGAATTCTATTCTAACCCTCTTACAGCACTAGAATCTAATCCCAAAAAATTTTGGAATTCAGTCAACCAAATACTTCATCCTGGAAGCCCTACCCATATAGGACACCTGAAGAAACTGCTACTGTCTTTAACACCTTTTTCATAGAAAGTGTAACAAAGATGGTTAATACAAACTCCCTGCCCCCTGCTAATAATTCTAATCTTGCAGTCCTGACTCCTGTTTCCTACTCCTCTAAACCTTTTTCTTTGCAGCCTGTATCTACTACCTTTATCAAATCTCTTCTCTCGAAATTAAAACCCTGCTCTACTTCTGCTGACAATATTCCTTCCTACTTCAGCTAGCTGCCGATGTTCTTGCTTATCCGTTATCAATTTTAATAAACCGCTCTATCACTGAGTGTATTGTTCCATCTATCTTGAAATCTCTAATTTTAGGCCAATAGCCATTTTGTCATCTCTCTCTAAAATACTTGAACAATGTATTCATAAGCAAACTCTATAATACTTAACACAAGAAAACCTACTTACTCCTACCCAGTATGGTTTTCATCCAAAACACAGTCCAACTACAGCCTTTATCTCCTTTACTAACATCATTTCACTGGCTCTTGATAATAACAAACTTGTATCTTACTTACTTCTAGACCTCACTAAGGCCTTTAATACTGTTTCACATTCTACTCCTGGCTAAACTGACAAATCTTAATTTCTCCCCTGCTACTGTATCTTGGTTTTCTAGCTCTCTTTCTGATAGATTACAATAAGTGAAATGGCTCGCAGCACTCTCTCCCCCTCTCCCTGTAAAAATGAGTGTTCCCCAAGGATCCATGCTAGGCCCTCTGATATATAATATTTTCACCAATCTACTGTATATTTCTTGCACTTAGTCATCTCTTGTGCAATATGCAGATGATTCTACTGCAGTCACTATCTTTGACTCTCCCTCCAGTCTCATCTGTATTACTCAGGCAGCCTTTACAGCAGTTAAAACATGGCTCACCAGCAATCAATTAATCTTTAATCCCCCCAAAAAACAAACTCTTACTCTTCCTACCTAAAACTCTTAATTATCTCATATCTACTTTCACTATACTGTCACTAAATAAGACGCCAATAGTACCCGAATCTAACGCCAAACTCCTAGGTGTCAATTGACAATCAACTTAAATTCGACTTGCACATCAACGATTGCATTAGGAAGACTCACCAAAAGCTAGGCCTTCTATACAGAAACAGAAAGTTCCTCACCTCCAAAGCCAAAGAAACCTTATCTCATACTTATCTCCTACCCAGTCTACTATATGGTTCTCAAATACTCACAAATCTCAACACTACTCTCCTAGCTAAACCTAACTCAACCTACAACAAGGTAGCTAGATTCTCTGACATACTTATAAAACCCATCACTGCATCTCACTAAAGCAAATGTATCCTCCTATATATCCCACTACTCACCATCTAGATCTCTATGAAGCTCTGACCAAGACCTGCTACTTATCTGTAAACCTAGGACGAATATTGGATGCAACTTATATAGTTACCATCCTACCATTGCATGGAACAAACGTCTTCAAATTAGGTTACTAACTCAACCAAAACAATTCAAAGCAGTTGCTAAAGAACACTTAAAAACCCTATGGTCATGCCTCTGTTCCCACCCAACTTAAAAATGTCACCATCTCTAAACCTCCTAATATCTAAATACTACTCATATCTTTTCTCCTCCTCTCTCCACTCTTCCTACTTCCCTACCCTTCAGCTTTTCCTTACTAGTCACACTCAACTTAGATGTCTTCTGCCTTAGCAAAACTCTTTACTCTTCAAAATATCTCCACTAAACTGTCACCTGATAACAAAGAGTGGTCTATCCAGAGCTAATACTCTAAGACTGTTAGACTGTGCTTCATCCCACATTTCCCGTAAACTAAAGATGATTCTAAATATATAAAAAATGTTTAACGTGTTTTTTTTTCTAAGCTTGTAATTACCTAACTGAATAGGCTTATGTAAACTTTTCATTTTATTTGAACATCTGAATATGTAACTTTTTAATGTACTGTACAATGTATTGGAGATTTCTCCCCGGGCCTCCACTGAAATAAGGCTATTTTCAGCTCAGTTGGATTTTTTTTCACGGTCAACAAATGTAAAATAAAATAAATAAATGTTATATTGCATAGTTTCTTTGTATTATTTGCATTTTTGCAGTGTTATTTGTGACTTGTGATCTTGGTTATTATGTCATCCTGGCATGGATACTGGCAGCCACAGATGTAGTCATCACCACTAAATCCTGCATGCACTGACATTCAGGTGCAAGTTAGTTTGACCGTAGGTTTTCAGTCATGAGTGGCACAGACATGCCACCAGTCCGATATTGTTTTTTTTTTTGTTTGTTTGTTTGGTTTTTTTTTGGGGGGGGGGGGGGTTGTTTTTTTTATATGAGGGCATATACTTCAGGCTGGAAATTCTCCACGTACTCAAGACTCCTAATATTAGAAAGCAATGGAGTTGGGGGAAATGGTCCTCAGAAAATGGGGCATAATGACAGGCCTGCATTTTGCTTGTAAGTTGATCTTTGGGTTATTGTTATTATAGGTTCATAGGTAGGTACTAGGCTATCTGCCCGAGGGCATTTATAAACCTAGCCAGAGTGTGTCAGCTTTCGCCGCCCCATTGATTAATTAACTGAGCCTCTGTCAAGAAGAGCCAAGGAAGTGATCCCAGGGGTGTATTTTCTGTTACCCATCCACTCGTCAAGGTTTCTCTTGAAGAGTGTTAGTGAGGGGCTCTGCCTAATGTAGTTAGTAATTTTGTTCCAAAGCATGGGGAGTCTCTGTGACAGGAATCTATCCCTCCAGCATGTTCTATTTATTGTGGCGAGGTTTAGCTCACTAGAGCGAGTGGCTCGCAGTGACTTGGATTTCTTTAGGTGGAGCATGTCCATCAATTCTGAGTTGGACATGGCTTTGTAAGTCAGGCAGAGATCACCTCTGAGTAAGCGATATCCCACTGAGTACAGCCAAAGGTTTTCCAGTCAGGCTGCATAGAACATATGTTTGAGGCGAGCAATCCTCTTGGTGAGGTATTTTTGTGGTCTTTCCAGCTGTTGGAAGTGTCTTGTGAGGTACATCCCAAATGGGGTATTGTACTCTATGATTGGTCTGATGAGTGACGAGTAGAGGGGCACTATAACCTCTTTATTTCTAGATGCGAACCCTTTAGTAATTAGATGGGTTACATAGAAGGATTTCCTAACTATTTTGGCAATGTGATTGTCAAAGGAGAGATTACTGTCTACCTGAGTCCCCAGATCTCTTATTACCTCTTCTGTATTAAGGGAGCTGCCACCTAAGTGGCAATACATGGGTGTTTTGTTTTTCCCAAATGGGATGACTATGCATTTTTTGGCATTTAACTTGAGACCATGACTTTGACACCAGGTGTCCATCTCAGTAAGGCCCTTTTGGAGAATGTCCGTGTCAGCTGGAGAGTCAGTTATAGCTCCCAGTTTGTAGTCATTGGCAAACTTGGTTAGTCATAGTCCTCCTGTGTTTGCCTGTACTTCTGAGAAGTATATGCCGAACATTAGGGGTCCCAGGACTGAGCCTTGTGGGACACCACTTGTGACTGGTTTAGAGTCAGAACTGGAGCCTGCTATTCTTACCATGTGAGTTCTGTCTGTAAACCAGCTGGCACCCCATCTTGTGACGTAGGGGTTTATGTTCAGGCTGGTGAGTTTTTCTATAATTCCCGAGTGGGGAATGGTGTCAAAAGCCTTGGCGAGGTCAAGGTAGGCTGTGTGAACCACCTTCCCCTCATCTATGGCCTTGGTGACTGTCTCGAAGAAGTGAACCAGGTTTAGTAGGCATGATCTGCCCTTAACAAAGCTGAACTGGGTCGGGTCAAGTGTTTGGAGGTTCCCAATGCCTTTGTTAATGAGTTCCATGATGATGCGTTTCATAGCCTTGCAGACCAGGCTAGTCAGGCTTATGGGGCGATAGTTACCAGGGTCAGTTGTGGCCCCTCCTTTGTGGAGCGGAATAACCATTGCTGTACGCCATTCTATGGGCATGTAGCCTGTGGAGAGGCTGAGGTTGAACAGTGTGTTTAGGTGGGGGTTAGTTTGTTCTGTAGTTCGTGCAAGACGCAGCCTGGGACACCATCTGGCCCCATTGACGCTGTGCTTTTGGCTTTTGAAAGGGCTGTTTTCACCTGTGCATCTGTGATTTCCGGGACAATACACTTTTCTGGTATTGTTGTGGGCCCTTTTGGGGGTGAGAGGGGGGTGAAGTTTGCACTGAATCTATCTGCCAGGGTGTTGGCAATATCATTAGGTTCAGTATATTTTCAATATTTTTTTTTGTGCTGTGTTTTTTATTTTGCCACAGAAGTCACAAATGCGTCATTTGTATTTCTGATGGTGACTCCATATTGCATCTCTTTTAAGTTAGAAACAAATTAACTGTTAGAGTTGAGTATATGGAAAATGCTTTGAGTGGTGTCTATTTCTGTGAACTTTATAAAACTGAGCATCAGTAATCAGCACTGCATTCCAGTCTCATGACCAGAAAGTGCTGCAGATTCACTTTGAAGGAGCAACAGAGTTCAATTCATGAAGCTGAGTTTTAGTATGCCACGATGGTCTGTTTCATCTAAGTGGCTGTCCCAAAAGTTATCAGAACATACCTCTCAATTGTCACACATTATGATGTATCACATTCATTTTGTTTATCAAACTTTCTGCATAATGCATAAAAAACAGCATTTCACACTACTTGCCAAAATTTAGAAACATAAATTCACAATAATTTCTTATGCTCTGCAGTCTGCAAATAACTTCAGCATTGTTGAAATTGATTTCACTGTGGTTTTCACCTTCATTCTTAATTTTACATGTATCCCACATTTTTTTTCAGTGGTCGCACATTGTATTGCACATTTTGGTGAAGAAAGTTTCAGGGGTGTTTATCAGAAGAATATAGTCAGTATTTCATCTGTAATTTTCCTTATCTCCTTTCCACATATGAAATATTCTGTTGTATATGCTGTCCAGTCACCCTGATTTTTTTTAGCAGTGTTCATAACCTAACCCATTGTTGGTTCCATTTAGTGCATATGGTCACAGAGATGTTGAAGCCATTAAGTTGAGTTTGGTATATCAAAAGAGCCTACTTCAACTAATTCCCTGTAAAGCTGTCAAAAGATCAGTCAATATTTCAATTAACTTTTCCCTGTTTTCTCTTCCACATATGGGTTATGCAGTCTGTATAAAAACTAACCTACTTGTGTTTTTTTAAATACCTTTATTTGAATTATCACTTATGACAGAGACAAATTTACATTGATTTAAAAGTAATCAAACTATATTAACATAACAAATATTATACTTTGTATATATTGCTCTGTCATATAACCTAAGTAATATTACATAAATTATTCAATTCCTACCTTTTTTTAAAACATGAAGCATATTTATTAAACCATCACTTACTACATAGTCAGTCATACATTTGTTTAAATGAAAACAAACCACACCGACAAAATCCTTTTTGCAACCATTTTACATCACAGACCATACTGACACACTCTCAGTTGCAAACACCATACATCAGTTATAATCTACCCAGTCTTTCTTACTCAAACATTACATAGGTCATTTAAGTCCTGCCACCTTTTAAACCCCATTCCTCCCTTGTATGTATTGTTCACACAATTCACATTTTTTCATATGTAGTTTGCTCCTACCCTTTTCTAAAGATCTCACTTCCAGTTCTTTTATCTCTGTTACTTTATTCACTACTTACAGTATAGTTGGTTTAGATTTTTCATTTTCTAGTAATTGCTTTTTGGCAGTCACCATTATTAGACACAGCAAGGCCTTACCCATGTCTAGGCAATTCCGATACTGTATCATAGCTCAGAAAAATCATCTCTCTCATCAGACCAATCTGCCCACCCAACATCTCCTACAGTGCATCCCACAGGGAATCCTTAAAGTCTGCCAACTCATTGCACTCCAAGAAAATGTACCCAGTTACTTATTTCTTCCCCTTCACACCTCCAACATTTGCTGTCTGCCTGAGGAAGAATCCTCCGAAGTCTACTTGAGGTATAAAAATATCTATGTAAACATTTCCAGGCAAAAATCCTAAATCTTCTAGATTTTATTGCATATTTGGGAGACATACATATATCCTCCCATTGTTTCTTTGTGAATTGCTTATCCAGTCTCTCTTCCCAATCCTTTCTAACCCCCCTCTGATTGATTCTTATAGTTATCATGCAATATTTTATATGCTCTACTAATTATTCTATTTTTAACAGCAGCTTCTGTTTTAGATTCTGTTAAAAACTCTACCAGTACTGGTCCTTTATTTAGAACTCCCCTTTTTCTTTCTCGTTGCCTGTGCTCTGATATCAATCCTTGATAGTGAACGTAAAAACTAACCTACGTGTGTTAAAAAAAAAAAAAAAAAACTAAAAAAAAACTAAATGAATGCTAACTGCAGTTGCAGCATGTTTTCATAAGGGGGTATACTGCTGTGGACAGCACGTTGATTGAGTACTGCTATTTTCAAAACTACTTTCCTCAGTGCAGGGTTCTTTAACTATGTGTTCTATTAGTTTTATTTAAAATCTCTTTTTGTCTAGATACATTTGGCAATAAACAATGACACCTTAAATTATGTTAAGGTTTTTCTTTGATTATTTTAAAATAGGTGAAGTTGGGTTTGATATAGTTCTTGTCAGAAATATGTTTTTTATATACGACTCCCATGAAGGAAGTATTCACCTCAGAATGTGTTGTGATGCTTAATTATTTTTGTATATTTTTTTATTCCTCAGTAAATGTCAGTCTGTTCAGCAACAGAGGCACTCCAAGGCTGTAGATGTAAAATGAAGTTCTCTGATAAAAACAATTCCAAGTAGCAAACTCCAATAAATCCAGTGGACAAGCTTAAAATGAAGAAAGATTTATTGTGCAGAGTTAGGTTAGCGCTTTCACCCTGTTGGGCTTCCTCAGACCTTTAATACATACAAAAAGGGGAACACAAAGAATATATAGTCACCTAGATATGACATCACTTCCTACAATTAGTCTATTTAAAAAATAAACAGAAAAAAAGTCATTTCATGAGCATGCCCTAAAAGTACGAATACAAACATACATAAATGCATTCATAAATATAAAATGTAAACATAAGTAAGAATAACTACTCAAATTGGGCTTACAAAAATAAAGCAGTTTTTTTAAAAAATATATTTCAATTTATAAAAATATATTTGAATATATGCAAGTTTTATATGATTTAAAATGTATAAAAGAACATATCTAAGTTCAACATAAAATCTCATGAAAAAGGGACACTGGTTATAACAATGTATGTTGTGTCATCTGACTATCAGTCTCCTGTTTTTCAAGGCTGGCTTAATGGAGACTTTATCATTAAGACCTGGGTTCTGATCTGCCCTTAACTTGATGATCCAGTCAACTTCTATTCTCTCTGTGTAATTTCTAATGTCTCCACCTCTGGTACTGGGTATGTTCACTTATAGGACCTGGAATTTGAAACTATGCTGGTCATTAGTGTGTGTGACATGCTTCGAGAGTGCATTGTTAGGAGATTGTATGCGTATATTGTACAGGTGTTCCCTAATCCTGTTCCTTAGACGTCTATCAGTTTTTCCTACATAGAACGCAGTGCAGGCTATGCACTTGGCCAAATAAACCACATGTGTATTACAAGTAGCAGTTACTCTAAAATCAAACCGTTGTAGGGTAATGGGATGTGTGAAATAAGAATCTACACAAACAAATTCACAAAAGTTACATTTGTTGCATGGTTGCGTACCTATAGATGAGTAAGTCTCATTCAGACCACTAGGGCCTCTAGAATAGCATAACTGTCTCTGTAAATTCTTCTTATTCCTATAGACAAAGTGAGGTTCAGTACCTACTAGTCCATTTAACTCAGGATCCACCATTAAGACTCCCCAATTCCTATGAAAGACATTTCTAACTGGGCCAATGTCCTGTGTATATTTAAGGGATACTCTAACTGTAGATTTCCAAGTGGTTGGATGTCCTGTTGTACCAAGACAGGTGGGATCACTCCTGTCTGAAAAATAAGGTTGTGCAACATTGTCTCTCAACAACTGGGCCCTCTCAATACCTGCATTAATCTCTATCAGACTATAAGACATGTCTGCTAACCTTTCACATAGATGGGATAGTTCTCTCTCAAACCCTGTCTGTGTTGGGTTCAAACGTGATGCACGTATGGTCTGCCCCTTCACTATGTTATTAAAGACATAACTGGGATGCATGCTCCCCCTGTGAAGAAGGGAATTCTTATAGCAAGGCTTCCTATAAACTCCAATGTTGAGTAGCCCGTTCGGTAACTTCTCTATATAAACATCTAAAAAGGATATCCACTGGTCAGATTTTTCCATCATAAAATTCAGATAATGTGTCAGTGAGTTAATTTCATCATAGAAACCTTGTAATTCAGTGTCCGAACCTGTCCACAAAAGAAATAGGTCGTCCACAAAACGTCTATAAAAGACCACTTGCTCAGTAAAACTATCCAAGGCAAGACGACCTGTTTCTTTTGTGGACAGGTTCGGACAATCTCCTAACAATGCACTCTCGAAGCATGTCACACACACTAATGACCAGCATAGTTTCAAATTCCAGGTCCTACAAGTGAACATACCCAGTACCAGAGGTGGAGACATTAGAAATTACACAGAGAGAATAGAAGTTGACTGGATCATCAAGTTAAGGGCAGATCAGAACCCAGGTCTTAATGATAAAGTCTCCATTAAGCCAGCCTTGAAAAACAGGAGATTGATAGTCAGATGACACAACATACATTGTTATAACCAGTGTCCCTTTTTCATGAGATTTTATGTTGAACTTAGATATGTTCTTTTATATATTTTAAATCATATAAAACTTGCATATATTCAGATATATTTTTGTAAATTGAAATATATTTTTTTTAAAAACTGCTTTATTTTTGTAAGCCCAGTTTGAGTATTCATTCTCACTTATGTTTACATTTTATATTTATGAATGCATTTATGTATGTTTGTATTCGTACTTTTAGGGCATGCTCATGAAATGACTTTTTTGTCTGTTTAGTTTTTAAATAGACTAATTGTAGGAAGTGATGTCATATCTAGGTGATTATATATTCTTTGTGTCCCCCTTTTTGTATGTATTAAAGGTCTGAGGAAGCCCAACAGGGTGAAAGCGCTAACCTAACTCTGCACAATAAATTTTTCTTCATTTTAAGCTTCGTCCACTGGATTTATTGGAGTTTGCTACTTGGAATTGTTTTTATCAGAGAACTTAATTTTACATCTACAGCCTTGGAGTGCCTCTGAGCTTTCTGTTTGGGTTTATCTTTATCTTTTAGCATCAGAGTACTTACTCCCTAGTCACTTGCTCTGTTGACTTTGTTTTAAGGATAAAATAAATGCTGTCATTTCCTAGTTTCATTGCAGTATTTTGTGCATTTATAACTTCAACTAAAGCTGGTGTTCTTCATTCTAATAATTATAAAATGGAAACTTGACGAGAAAGGCTATTTATTTTGTGAGATTCTCGCCCCATTTTCATAACATCCAGACGACCACCACCATCTGTTCTGTGTTGGTCCAGACACTTCTAGCTTACTGTTTGTGGAGCTTCCTCACCCCATGGAGCTGAGACCATCGTGGCCATCAGCTGACACTGAAGGGAATGTAGAAGCATGGAGTGCAGTATCACACAGGCAGCACTGTATACCATAGGAATTTGTGTTATGCCTCAAAAGAGTGACACTGTGGACATCGCATACCATCACTTATCTCTAGACCTCTCTTTATACCAAATTCAGTGGCATTCTGCCAAATGATTGCACCCATCACCAAGAGAGTGCCAGGTTGCAACTAGAAAAGTAGGGCTTAAACTGATGAGTCTGCTTTTTTTTTTTTGCTTCATGACAGGTTTAGCTGACTGTATTTTGCAGAAATGTTCTGCTATTTTTTAAAAATCCATTGTACATCATTGATGGCAGGTTATCCTTTCTCCAGTGCCAATGGACTGATCCTCTGAATTTACAGATGACAAAGTGCAGGACAGTAATTCTAAGTGGAAAAACTAAAGGAAGATTCTCCCCCAAGGAATTTTTCGTTTTACTTTATACTTAAAAGTGGAATATTTCAATAAGATGGTTCTGAAGTTACTTTAGAGGGAAAAATCCTGCATTAAGCTTACTGATTTTTTTATTACTCTCCTTGTATTACTCCTCTTATTCAAGGCTTTCAAAATAGTAAGGAATACAGGCTTTCAACTTCCACTTGTTTTATACAGCCTTCAAAAAGATAGACAAGCTTACACCTAGAGAAAACATTTGTATCCCCCATTGCACCCCTTGTCCTTGATATGACTCATCACTGGGTTGGCATCCTGACTTCTCAGAGGGCAAAGACTTAATGACTAATACATTTATAAAGGTTGGGGGAACACACTTTATACCAGTAAGCCAAACAAGTACATAAAATCATCATACTGCAGATGGTTAGTCACAACAGCTGTCCAGGGGAAGAGACATGCAGTAACTTCAAGGCATTTTGTCACTCTATCATTTACTTGACTTTTGAGGTACTGGGTGTCTACCCAAGGTCTCACAGACTATAACTTATCCCATGCCCTCTCATGGGACAGGAGAGCTCATCTTCAGCTGTTCTATCTTATTCTATCACCTCCACCAACTGAGTCTTATATGTTCATAGGTGGGTACTAGGCTATCGGCCCTAGGGCCTATACAAGCCTAGCCATAACGATTCCCTGGCTATTGCTTCCCACAAATATTTGCTTTCCTGGACCCCTGTCTAGCAGGGCCACTGATGTGATCCCAGGGTGAATTTTCTATCTCCCATCCAATCGTCAAGGTTCCTCTTGAAGAGGACCATTGAGGTGCTCTGCTTGACATGTATGGGCAGCCTATTCCAGAGTATGGGGTGTCTCTGGGTCAGGAACCTATCCCTCCAGCATGTTCTATTCATTATGATGACCAGGTTAAGATCCCTGGAGCATGTGGCTCGGAGGGACTGGGATTTCTTTAAGTGTAGCATGTCCAACAACTCTGGGTTTGACATGGCCTTGTATGTTAGGCAGAGATCACCTCTGAGTAGGCCATATGCGAGAGTGTAGCTGGAGTTTCTTTAGACAGTCAGCATAAGGCATCTGCTTTAGGCCTGTGACTCTTTTTGTGAGGTATTTCTGCAGCCTTTGTAGTTGTTGCAGATGTCTTGTGAGGTACATACCAAACGGGGCATTGTATTCTATAATGGGTCTAATGAGGGATGAGTACAGAGGGACAATGACCTCCTTTTTTCTGGATGAAAAGCCCTTAGTGATGAGGTGTGCCACGTAGAAGGATTTTCTAACTGTTGTGGCTATGTGGTTATCAAAGGTGAGACTACTGTCCACCTGTGTCCCTAGGTATCTTATCACACTTTCAGTGTTTAGTGTATGGTGTACTATGTGGTAGTTCACATGTACGTGGTTTTTCCCAAAGGGGACAACTATACATTTTTTTGGATTTAGCTTGAGCCCATGGCTCTGGCACCAGGCATCTGTTTCGGTAAGGCCCTTTTGTAGTATATCCACATCATTTGGGGATTCAGTAATGGCTCCCAGCTTACAGTCATCTGCAAACTTTGTAATCCAGAGTCCCTTAGTGTTGCCCTGTACTTCAGAGAAGTAGATGCCAAACAAGAGTGGTCCCAGGACAGAACCCTGGGGTACACCACTTGTCACTTGCCTGAAGCTGGATTTGGAGGCGGCAACTTTTACAGTGTGTGTTCTGTCAGTAAGCCAGTTTGCAACCCATTGAGTGACATAGGGATTAATGCCCAGCTTAGTAAGTTTGTCTATGATTCCAGAGTGGAGGATAGTGTTGAAAGCCTTGGTGAGTTCCAAGTAGGCTGTGTGAACCTCCTTAGCCTCGTCCATGGCTCTGGAGACTGATTCGAAGAAGGCGATCAGGTTCAGGAGGCAAGATCGACCCTTCATGAACCCAAACTGGATGGGGTCCAGTGTTTGAAGGTTGCCAATGTCCTAAAGTTCCATGGTCATACGTTCCACGGCCTTGCAGATCAGGCTCGTCAAATTGATGGGACGGTAGTTCCCGGGATCCAAAGTGGATCCCCCCTTGTGGAGTGGGATAACTATAGCTGTGCACCACTCTGTGGGCATGAAGCCTGAGGTGAGGCTATGATTAAACGTGACACATAAGTGAGGTGCCAGTTCATTTTGTAGTTCATGCACTACACAGCCCGGGATGTCATCTGGTCCCATGGATGCTGTATTCTTGGCTTTGGAGAGTGCGTTTTTTACCTGAGTGGCCGTGATTACCAGAATTTGGCATTTTTTTGGTATTGAGATGGGCCCTTTAGGGGGTGAGAGGGGGATGAAGTTGGCACTGAATCTATCTGCCAGGATATTGGCAATATCTTTGGGATCAGTATATCTAGTGCCATTCTGCTGTAGCTCAGAGCAGATCTGAGTATTGCCATTTAGATTCTTGACATAGCTATAGAATGCCTTATGGTTGTCTTTGGAATCTTTGGCAATTTTGTTTTCATAACTAGCTTTGGAAGATTTTATGAGGGATTTCAGCTTTCTGCTGAGGCTGGTGAGGGAGTTTTTTGAATCCTGGGTTCTTCCTCTTTTCTGCAACAGTTTCTTCCTTCTGTTGTACAGTTTGTTTATGGGGACCATGAGATTGGCTTCCTTTTTTTAGAGGGCAGCATCTTGGTTCTATTTGGGATGGCTCGGTCCATGCATGAGTGAATGTGCTCGTACAGCCCCTTAGTGTAGGATTCAGCATTTGAACTTCCAGTTCCCATCTGCATGACTGTCATGAAGTTAATTCTGACTTGAGAAGCATGAAGTTGACTTTGAGAAGTTTTTTACGGAGATTTCCTTAAAGGTGGGGTGGGATGTGGATGTCAAGGGTGATTAGCTTATGGTCTGATCTGACCAACAAGGGGGTAACCACTGGTGTGGAGCATCGATCTCCCATGTTGGTAATGACCAGATCTAGAATATTGGTACCACTGGTGGGACTATGAATTAGTTGCTCTAAGGTGATGGAATTTATGAATTCCAAGAACCGTTGCGCAAGGGTGTTGGTACAGGAGTAGTTTTCCCAGTTAATGGCAGGGTAGTTGAATTCACCCAGTATTATGGTGTTTGGTTGTATCTTAATATTTTCCAGTATGTTTAGAAAGGTGTAGTGAGAATCTTGGGGCATGGTGGGGGATCTGTAGCAAGCTACAATTTGTATTGCAGTCTTACCTAGTGTTAGTTGCACCTGGAGAATTTCAGATGCATAGTGTTGGCAACCAGCCTGGAGGTGTGAATATCCTTGGTGAATATGGACACTCCACCTTTAGTGTTTCGGTCCTGGCTTGGTGGCCGAAAAGTGTGGTATGAGTTGTAGCCTGGTATTGCAGGGGTGCTTTCTGGAGCTTTGAACCAGGTCTCAGTTACTGCACAGATATCGATGTTCTCCATTTTTAGGAGAGCCTCGAGAGAGTGCACCTTGAGGTTTAGACTTCTAGCATTGAGTAGCATTACCTTCAGATCTTTCATATGGTTTCTGAATCTGGGTCTCCAGCACCAGAGGTTGATGCCATGCCTAGTCTCTGTGTCATCAGGCTGATGAGCACCTACACAATTTTGTTTTTGTCTGGTTTCTTGAAGTTGTGCAGTGGCGGCTTAGATTTTTCTGCATCATGTCAGCAAGCCATTTCATAGTAGGGAGTCACTCCATTCCCCATGGTGTAGCAATGCTGGAGTCAATTACATTTTAAGTATGGCTAATGAGGGTATAGCATCTTGTATGGATGGCTTAGGGACTTTGCTACCCATATTAAAGGCAATTTTAAATTTACAATTGAATGGAATTGCAGTATTTGTCTGAAATGACTTGTGAATAAAATAGACTGGTATTGCAAAATAGCCAGCGAACCACAAAATGTGGGAAATGGAATATACTTCTTTAACCAGAGGTTGCTATGTTAACTACAAATACTGGTAAATATATTTTATGGTGTTGCATTGTCTTAAGACAGTCGCAAGCGGTTACATGACAGCCTTGGAAAAATAATATACGCCAGTCCTCAGGGACACTGAAAAATCATGGCTGCAATAGTAGTCCTATATCTGGTACATTCCTGGTGCTCTGCAATTACAGAAAAACAAATTATGCTAACAGTTTGTGTTATTGGAACACAGCCATTACTGATGTGTTGCTAGAGTCCTTACTAATATCAGACAGCAGAATTCAGTGTATGCCATTCTCGATATTGGGAAGGATTCTAGCAAGCCATCAGTAGTGTCTATGCTGCCATTCACACCATCAGGCAAACTCATACCTCTCATCTGTTAAGAATTTTGTAGAATGTCATGGATTTTGTCTCGTATTCTGCCTTTTTGTAATTATAGTAAGTGAATAAGGCCAGACATTAGAGTTTTATACTTTATTTTGTTCAGAAAATGTATGTTGATGCAAAAATTGTTGCTCTACTAACTTTTAAATAAATTAGATTATTATTTAATAATGAGGAGAGTTCACCTGTTCATCCCCCTAACAGGGAGTCTAGGGCACTGGACAGATTTGAGAAGCATGTTTACACTTCAGCGACTTTCACTGTTAGATTGCTGAACTGTTTGGTGCACTTCACCAGATTACAGAGGGATTTGATTAAAGAACTCACCACATCACAGTTGGCTACCTTACAGTCCATTACTAATTCATCAGGGCAGCAGGTTCAGGCATTTCCATTAGGAGGCATGCTTGGATGCACTTGTGTAATTTTGCGGCGCCTTTCAAGTCCTCCTCCATCAATACTCCCTTTGATGGAAGTTCGTTGTTTAGCCCCAAAGTGAAGGGCACACTGTCCAGGTGTGAGCAAGATGGTAACACCCTGTCTGCAGTGGGCGTTCATTTTTCGACTCCTCAAAGAACCTTCTCTAGCAATCAATGAGGTGATCAGAAAATGTGGTTCAGAAAATCCCAGGCTCCTTTCCATGATCCATATGGAGATAGTTCCCCCAGGGGCAGAGGATATGCTCAGTAGATCTTTAGAACACATACTATGACACAAAAATGAACAGGCTATCCAGGAGATACCTATGTTTCCAGCTGAGAGCCAATTATTACCAATTCAGGGCACTGCCCTTTGGACTCACCACTGCTCCAGGGTGTTTACCAAATGCTTAGCAGTAGTAGTGGCTGACTTGAAACTACATGGATTCCGAGTGTTTCCTTACCTGGATGACTGGCTCAACTGCTCCGAATAGGCATCTACTGATCAAAGTAAGAGATTATGTACTTCAGTTGTTCTCTCACCTAGGCATTACAATCAATCTCAACAATTCTCAACTAGAACCAACTCAAATGCTAGAATTCATAGGAGTGTTGTTTAACACTGTATTGGTGACAGCCTCCCTTCCCTTGTCAAGGGTGTAAACAATTTGATTTCAGCTTCAAAAGTTAATTTAAAGTTCCTTGCTGTCAGCCTGACTGACTCTACAGGCTTTAGGGTCAATGTTTGCTGCCATAATTCTGGTTCCACTGGGAAGATATCATGTGAGAGTTTTTCAATGGACCCTAGTGATCCAGGGATTTATCCTGTACTAGCTTTTGTCCTTCCAGATCTGAATAACTCAGGCATGCAAAAGACATCTCAGATGTTTGATTTCCTCAGAACAAATTTTACAGGGCCGACCTTTCATATTTCCTCAGCCCAAGGCCATAGTGACCACGGATGCATCCTAATTTAGGTGGGGGGACTGTCCCAGATACCTGGTCCCCAGAAGAGGCCAACATGCATATCAATGTCCTAGAAATGATAGCCCTCCTAGTGTTGCAGGCCTTCCAAGACTTCAGGAATTTTTGCAATTCAGACAGACAATATGTCAGTAGTCTGGCATCATCAAACAAGAAAGAACCAGATCTTATCCCTTATGTTGAGAAGCTCTGAGGGCATGGTAATGGCTGATCTCATCCAGTCAATTTCTGATAGTAATGCACATTACAGGGAAATCCATCATGATAGCAGACAAGTTGAGCAGGTCCATCCTATTACCTCACGGGTGGTCTCTCATCAAGAACATTGCAGAGAAGATATTCCATCAGTGGGGCCAACCATGCTGTGATCTCTTTGCTTCTCCCCTCAACAACAAGTGCAGCAGTTTTTTTGCCCTGAACCCCCTCCACTGGGCGAGTACCGAGAGATGCTTTTCTCCATGGCTGCCCCCCCCCCAGGTCTCCTCTATGCTTGCCCCCCCAACTCCCCTGATCCACAAATTTCTTCATAAAGCATCTTGATTGAGGAGCACAGTAATCCTCATTGCCCCTTGGCCTCATCAGATTTGGTTCCCCTTCCTTTGGCCTCCTCTAGTTCATCCTCCTTGGATCTTGGATCCAATTGCAGACCTTCTGTCTCACCCAACAAATATGAATCAACCGGACATTTTGGGCCTTAAGTTGATTTTTTCCAATTCCATTGATAGCTAAACAGCCCAGGCTATCCTCCCCTGTCCATCACATCTTATTATCTTCCCTCAAAGCTTCTACTGGAAAGATTTACAAAAGTAAATGGAAAAGATTTGTTGTTTGGGCACAACAATGAGACCTTGACCCTTTTTCAGTGCCAGTACCTAAGGTCTCGAATTTTAGCTACTATTTTTAATGAAGGGGCCAGTTTATCAACAGTTAAAGTAATTGGCTGCCATTTGTAATTTTCATGTCAGAATTCACAATTCTTCCTTAACTTCATCACGACTGTTTAAGGCAAGAGCTTCGGCTCAACAGTACTTAGAAATATCCTTGCTTAGAGTCCATCTGGGATTCAGGACTCTGTCCCACATGTTGAGGAATGAATGAAAATTAACAACATCAAATAAAGAAGTTATGTACTCACCATAATGTTCCATCTGTGTTGTCCATTTTCATTCTTCCTCAGCTCCCCTCCCTCCATCCCCCTAACTTTCTTGTTTATGACTCCTGGAAAATCAAGAGGAAACTGGAGGAACAAAGTTCCTCCTGTTCAGCTCCAGGTAGTGTTTTCTCATATAATCAGTATTACTTTTTTATTTAGCAGTAAAATCAGCAAACAAGATCCGAGGCATGGAGGGAACTACAGCATTATGGGTAAGGGAGGAACTCCAGAGTTTGCTGTAGGCCACGAGCTGTAAAAAAGCAGCCGAGTCAGATCTGAGGATCGGATCCAAACCCACATGTTGAGGAAGAATGAAAATGGACAATACAGATGGAACATAACTTGCCTCAGATGACTATGTTAGGTCCACTAGGCTAGTGACCTCTTTTCTGGGGAAATCCAAAGTGGTATTTATATTTCTAGGAGAAACTTGGCCAAGGCATCTGGGAACTTACCATACTCTTTTTGATAGATGCAGTGGGATCTTTTATATTCATCTGAGCTACCATCAACTCATCCAGATGGGACTTCAGTTAAATGCCTCATCCAAAGGATAGCGCACTCAAGAGTACAGCACCCCCCCAATGCTGTACTGCAGTGTCAGCATTCGAGTCACCTGGAGTGGGAATAGCACCCACAACCTTCTGGTTTCCAGCACCAAAGGTAAGTGTGCTACCTGTTGAGCAATGGACATTGACCATATTCACCACATTATAGAATACGTTAACACATTCTGGAGTTATACAAGTGAGCAACTACCAAAACTTGAATTGGTACAAAGAAGGTTTTTACAAAAAGGATCCAATCAGTTTGAGAACTAAATTTTATGAAGAGATGTCAGCACTTAATACTTTTACACTTCAATATATATATTACAGAGGTAAATTAATTCTTGCTTACAAGGCTTTCAGGGCTGAACTATTACAAGCTTCATTAAATGTTAAAATTTACTCCACTTTATGAACATACAAACGCAAGAATTTTAACTGTTGTCTTTTCTTTAACAGAACAAAACTCAGAAGTTAATATTTCACAATTTATACCGCTAGTATGGAGCAAATTGCCTTATGATGTACATACTTATGAAAATTTAAACTCTTAAAAGAATATGAATACGTGGGTAGGAAAATGATCATTTGGGAGAATCTGTCTTCATTTACAGCAACAGAGGCCAAAACACTGAAATTGTGAACTTATTTATGATAGTGTTTGGCCTGTGCTGGGCTTAGATCTGCCAGACAACCAGTAGATGTTCTTGCATGATTCTGTTTTAAAGCTGTCAGAAGGTGCTGGGCTTCCTTCCATGTGGTTCCACTAGACAGCCCGATGGTTGGGAAGTTGCCAATATTGAGCTGGATAAGACCATTGTGCTTCTATGGGGTCCTTATTAAATGACCTGTCCTTTAAGGAGTCCCTGTTACATATGAGATGTTACATGGATCTTACTTGTGTTATGAGGAGTACAGCTGTTTGCCCTAACTCATCCCTCCCTTGGGGCCAGCCTTTTGAAAATGATATCTTGAAAGCCTGGTTGTACACTACTTATGTTACTGAGGCCTGAAAGAGGCTTGATACTGTGTATTAGACCTCATGGATTGGTGATTAACTGGAAACTTAAATGATTCCCCTAGGGTAGTTGATGAACCATTCTTAGACACAGATTACTTGAGGGAAATAATCATAATATTACCTGTTCTAATTGATGCTCCAGTATTTTGGATGTTTTTACTATCTAGAGATAAATGTTCTAAATTGTCCAATTATTCCTGCCCTTTGAAATTCAGACCACCAAAGCATGTTAACTAAAACAGCCATTTCATCTAGCACACATAGTCAAGATAAAATAATCAAGAAATTTTACAAGGCAGACCTTAACCACATTGCTATAGACCTTCAAAATCAACTAGATTCAACACTACATGAATACACCTAGAGATAGTGAATAAAATGCTGTGGTTCTATAACTCATGTCTATAATAGTGTTTCCTCAGTTTTAAGCAGGAATTCAGTTTGGGTGGAATAAAATTATTGTCAAGAAATATACCAAACAGAAATGTCCATGGAAGCAATATAAAGCACATTGTACTCCAGGTCTGAGGGTTACTGTTATCAGGGCAGTCAAACTACTTAAGATAATATGCCTATTAAAATTAAGATATGAAAAACAATTTTTACACTATGCTAGATTTATAAGAAAGTTTGTTAACAGACATCAGTTGTCCCACAGCTCTGTAATTAATAAAAGTTGACACTGCTGCCATTTTCAATAATGTTTTTGTAAAATACTGGGAAGAAAGTGATTATTCGTCCTTTCTGTATGTTGCCGTTTCTGGTTCTGAGTGTCTTAAAATTACAAAAGATTAGAAATTATATGCAGTTTAAAATCAAACAGTGTCCAAGCCCTCTCAAGGTACCTGATTTTTTTATGGAAAGACAAGTACCAAATGTGGCCCATATTTTGGCGACGTTGTTTCATGACTGCCTTTTAATATACTTTATACCACTGGTTTGGGAAACTGCATTAATTGTTAATGCCTTTAAGGGAAGGAATACTGATGCAAGTTTTTTAGGTTTGTTAGCCTTATCAGCATAATGTGTGAAATCATTGAAAAGATCATATTAAAATATATGCTAAATTACTTGAGGAAACTGACCTGTATTACCATGGCCGGTCATTCACATGCAACCAAACTGCTTTAGCATTGCACTATAATTATAGATGCATTGAATATGAGTCCTCCTGTGGATGCTGTCTTTTTAGACTTACAGCCTTTGACAGCATACTAAATTTTCTTATTAATCAAATGAAAAGAAGTAAAATACATTTATTATCAACTGGGTAATATGATGTTTTTACATTTGATCTTTTCAGTGAAGAAAGTCTTAGGAAATATGTTTATCTAAATCTGTCTGACAAGGTGTGCCATAAAGGTGAGTCCTGGGGTGCTATTTATTTATTGTATTTGGTATAATTGTGCCAATGCTGAGTTATATACTGTGTAATAGCTTTGCAGATGAAGCAAAAGTTACTGTACCACTGGTAAATATGGAAGACCAAAAATATTCCAGTATAATCTGAACAGGTTGGCATTGTTTATATCAATAACTGTAACATATTTCACTCTGGGTGTTCTAATAGGGATAATCCCCTATACCTTAGGTGGCAAAATAATTCAATTAGCTAAACAGTATAAAAATCCAAAAATTATAATAACTAGTGATTTACGTTTTAGAGTTCAGAGTCAGTACATGTATAGTTAAGCTATGGGCCTGCTCCATCTGATTTTGAATATAGTTTCTTCTTGAGCTGCTGAAATTATTTTTTTACCTATATACATTGTGCTTGTATATCAAGTTATTGGAAATGGATGTCTCTTTTGTCTGTTTCTCCACAGAACATAAAGAAACTTGAAAGGATCCAGACTGTCTTACTATGAAGCTGGAATTCATTACATTCACTGTCATTCCCTAAAAGGCTTGAGAAGATGAGTCTGTACTCTGAGCTAAAGGTTTCTATGAAGGGATCTTATGCAAACATATAGGGCAATGTATAGTGATACAGTAGAATACTGCCTAAATGCCATGCCTCATAATGTAAATTCTAGAAGTTGCTGATGCATATTGATATAGTACACCCTCAACTAAAAAATAACTTGTTCCAAATCAGAGTAGCTAAAGCTTGGAATGGGCTTTCCATATAAAGGAGAGAAATGTCTGGTATAATATAGTTTAAAACTAGTAAAACAACGGACGACCAGGAAAGTGTAAACCACCAAAAAGAAGTAGAAAACACTTTGGCAAACCAGTAGTCAGAAAAAAGCTCACCAAATAGCGAAATCAAACTCTTTAATAACAAAATAAAAAAGAAGTTATGTTCTTACCATAACGTTACATGTGAGTTGTCCATC
The DNA here is from genome assembly GCF_019279795.1 of Protopterus annectens. Classification (NCBI taxonomy): domain Eukaryota; kingdom Metazoa; phylum Chordata; order Ceratodontiformes; family Protopteridae; genus Protopterus; species Protopterus annectens. Next base: position 66,119,542 of record NC_056738.1, read on the forward strand.
TCGCCATTCATTTTTAACTGATGGGTTCGGCTCCGACTTGGACTTTTTTTTTTTTTTTTTTACAGGTCGAGGCTAATCCCCTATTCTGTTTTTCAGACCTTGTTTGCATGCATATAAAAAGTCATATGAAGATTATCTCTTATACTATAAGAAAAACCAGAAAAAGGTCAAAGTCCAAAGTCCAATTGTTATTAAAGTCCAGATCCCATAGGAGCCCACAAGTTGGGGGTTGGAAGGAGGGATGTAAGAATAAATGGTGAGATGGACAACTCACATGGAATGTTATGGTCAGAACATAACTTCTTTATGTGAAGTTGTCCTGTCTCACCTTCATTCTTAACCGATGGGTCAGCGTCCCCTGCACCATTAATCCTGGGTGGCTCATGGGAGTATATTCTTCAGCACAGTGGACCCAAAGGAAGCCCTGTCCCTGGAGGCCATATCTTCTTTGTAATGAGTGATGAAGGTATGAGGTGTTGCCCAAGTTGTTGCTGCACAAATGGTATCTATAGGAACTTTGGGATGAAAGGCTGAAGAAGTAGCAATGGATCAAGTTGAGTGAGCCTTTACTTTGCCTGGTAATAAGTAAAGGAAATACAGTCTGATAGCCTTCTGGACAAGGTGGTTTTTGCTACCGCTGTACCCTTTTTAGCTTCTGAGAATGACACAAAAAGTTAATCAGATCTAAATTCTTTTGTTCTGTAAACAGAAATGTAATTGTCTGTGGACATCAAGTTGGTGTAGCATGTATTCTGCCATATTACCATACTTGGGTAAAAAAGGCTGGCAATTCTTTGGTTTAATTTAAATTGGATTCTGAACAGACTTTAGGTAAGAGGGATGGATTTGTTCACAGGGAAGCTCTGTCGTTATGAAACAAGAGGTATGGGGGTTTGATTGAAAATGCTTGCAGCTCTGACACCCTTCTAGCTGACATGATGGCCACTAAAAGGATAGTTTTTCAAGTTAAAAATTTTAACTTGCATGAAGATGCAGGTTCAAATGGTGGAAGAATTATCCTAGCTAGGAAGAAGTTTAGGTTCCATGGTGGTAGTGGAGATTTTATTGTTAGCCTTAAAAAACAAGTGCCCTTAAGAAAAGCTTTACATAATCTATGTGACATAATGTTTGGTCCATTTTTGCCTAGATGAAAATTTGGTATTGCTGCTAATTGTACCCTGATGGTAGCAGTTGCAGCACCCTCTTCGAACAACTTTGTTAGAAATTCTAAAATAGAAAAAAGGGGGTGTGGAGTAAGGCTCAATCTTATTTTCCAAAGCCTAACTAGAAAACCTTTTCCATTTGCTAAGACACAGTCTTCTTGTCGATGTCTTATGAGAAGATATCAAAATGTGTCGTGTGGCGGATAAAAGATTTTGTAAACTGGCTATGTTTGGAACTGGAGCAGCCAAGCTGTCAACTTGATTGTTTTTAAGGACAGGTGAGGAACTCCAGAAGAATGGATGAGAAGATCCGGTGCTGGGTCCAGGATCCAAGGTTCCTCTGAAGATGAGGTTGTAGGAAGGGGAACCAAATTTGACGAGGCCAGTAAGGGGCTATCAGAATTAAGGTCCTTCCCAATATGCTAGCTTTCTCTATGACTCTGCCTATTATTGGGAAGGGGTAAAAACATATAGGAGTCCTGGGGGCCAATCATGTATCAGTGCATCCCTCAGGGACTTCCCTGGAGGGGGAATTAGGGCAAAATAGTTGCTGCATTTTGTGTTTGTGGACATGGCAAAAAGATCGCAGCAAGGCTGGCCCCATTTGTGGAAAATGTTCTCCGCTACCTCTTGTTTGAGGGACCATTCATGAGGCATCAGTATTTTTCTGCTGAGTTTGTCCGCAATCATGTTGGATCTCCCCAGGATGTGTGTTGCTATTAGAAAGCATTGGGAGGAAGTTGCCCACTGCCAAACTCTGAGGGCCTCTCGACAAAGAGGATATGATTTGGTTCCTCCTTGTTTGTTTATGTACCATACCACTGACATATTGCCTGTTTGGACTGCAATCGTTCCTACAGGTAGAGAGTCTTAGAATGCCTGCAGTGCTAAAATCACCAATCTCATCTCTAGAACATTGATGTGCAAGTGAACCTCATGATGTTATGTGATCCTATCTCGCCTACATTCTGTACTGATGGGCTCGGAGCCGATCCCTCGGCTCCGACTCGGCACGCTTATGCTATAGAGCGAGGCCTCTTATTGGCTGAGCTATCTTTATCCCAGGATGCACCACCACTAATCCCTCAGATCTCGTTTGCCGCTTGCAAAGCTTAGATGTGGTCTCAACTTGGCTGGGCTAAGTACTATTTATTTAGGCTTTTTCCTGTCAGACATTTGCTTGATTTAAATCCAAAAGCTGTTTTAACAGCTATTGTTGTTATACGAGTGTGTATTGGTAGTTTTTGTAGAGGATTTCGTGTTTTTTCCTGTCAGGGAAGGTTTCCCGTTTAAGTTAGAGGGGCCTTCCCCTGTTGTTTCTACTACCTTGGTTTTTTGTGTGTGGGTCAAGTACCCATTTAAGTTAGAGGGGTCTTGTCCCTCTCTATCTCTCTTTCTTCTGTGAAAAGTTTTTTCTTTTTACTTGTATCCAAAAAAAAAAAAAAAAAAAAAAAAAAGTTTAAAATATTAATATTAAAGTAGGGATATTTTATTTGCTGTGACAAACTGTGTTTTGACTTTTGGCTATGTCTAAAGAACACAAACCCTCCGGGTTTAAGAAATGCACGAGGTGTGGTTTTGAAATGTCCATAATGGACGACCACTCCTCGTTCGTCTATTGCTTAGGCGCCAAGCACCTACAAGAATCGTGTAGCGTGTGTCACGCCTTTTCATCAAGAGTCCTCCAGGAGAGGAAGAACAAATTAATCCTGAAAGGGTTAATCAAGCCATCCTTCGAGGAGGCTCTATCTTCCTCTTCTTCTCCTTCTAAAAAGAAGAAAGTGTCGGCTCCGACCAGTCAGTCGGAACCGACTGCAAAAAAAATCTAAGCAGACTTCTCCATCGGCTCCACGGACTTCGGAGCCGAGGGCGGAACGGTCTGCCTCGATGCCTCCAGCCTCAACCCCTCTGGTTTCGGAGCCGAGGACTGGGGCATCGAGAGGCGGGTCACCCTCATCGGCTCCACTGATATTGGAGCCGATAAGGGTTACCGGCTCAGACTCTTCCCCTTCGGAGCCAAAGTCCTTATCGGCACCGAGGGAAATTACCTTGAGATCTCCCTCGGAGCCGATAGTGGTAGAGTCCATTCGGAGCCGGTCCCCGAGCCCTTCGGAGCCGATGGAGAAATCGGTTTGGGCCCGATCGGTATCCTCTAGATCATCCAAGATGTCTGATTCGGACATCGACAGGGTGCTCCTTAGACTCTTCCAGTCTCCGGTGTTCCAAAAGCTAGTTTCGGCTCCAGCCCATTCGGCTTCGGAGCCGATGGTCCACTCCCCTACTGTGGTTCCTCCTCCAACAGCTTCGGCACCGTTGGAGCTGGCACTGGTGGAACCGGTGGAGGTTTTAGGGTCGGGCCCGACCCTAGCTCCAACTCCGGCTCTTGGGTCGGAGTTCAGTACACGGACTTCTTCCTTCGGCCCTGGGGGGGAGGCTTCGGGATTGATGCTTTTGGTCCCAAGTCTCCCTCTTGGTGCGTCGGCGGCGGGAGTGCCATCCACTGTCATGGCCACGGAGGTGGGACCCTCCCAGGATTCTGGTGGTCCCGCCTTCAGGGCTATGAGGAGTGCATTAGCCAAATCTTCCTTGGCTACTTCCACGGTTTCCCCAGCTCCTTCCCTGCATACGGAGACTGGGTCTTTGGCAGTCCCCCTGTCCTTAGACAGCGGAGCCCCCGGGCCTCAGGTTACCCCCGCTGGGGTTTCTCCCCCTCCTGGAGGTCCTTCTGAAGCCTCTTCGGAAGAACCTCCCAGGAAGAGATCGTGCAAGAGGAAGCACGTTGACTCCCCTGATGAGTCTCTTACATCAGACACTGATCTCGATGATGCAGAGGGGTCCCCTAAGTCGTCCTCGGATGATGTCTCCTTTGCAGACATCCTGGAAGCCCTAAAACAACGAGGCGGCTGGCAGTCCAAACCTCCCTCTGCTGATGAGTCAGTGTTCCTGAAGGCCTTCGGGGCTCAGCCCTCCGCCTCCTGGGTGTCTCCGCCCTTCGATGAGCTCTTGGATTTGATCTGTCGAAGGGCGTGGGAACACCCAGACTCTGTGGAACCGGTGCCGGCTTGTCCGAATAAGTTCCTCTCAGCACCCCCTGAAAAAGAGTTTTTAACTAAAGGTGTGGCTGTAGATGCTTTGGTGGTGGCATCTGCTACCCAGCAAGACGTAGCAGAAGCTTCAACCTCCGTCCTTCCTCCTAATAAGCAGTCTAGGAGCATGGATCGGTACGGCAAGTGCACCCTCAGTTCAGCGGCCTTTACATTGAGGTCCTTGAACTACCTTACGCACTTTACCAGATTTCAGAGGGATCTGATTAAAGAGCTATCCGATACCCTCTTGGGTAGCCTGCCTGAGGAGCTGGCCCAGACGGTTGGCTCTCAGCTGGCTACAATGTCGTCCATCTCGAACTCGTCCATGAGGCTCATTTCTTATGCGGCCGAGGGGGCGAGTAGAGCGGCGGGTACAGGCATTGCTCTATGGAGACAAGCCTGGCTCTGCCTGTGTCATTTCGCGGAGGCCTTTAAGTCTTCCTTTGCCGACGCCCCCTTTGATGGGTCCTCCCTGTTTGGACCCAAGGTAAAGGACACACTAACCCGCTGTGAACAGGAGGGTAAGACTCTGACTGCCGTAGGGGCACGATTTTCCACTCCCTTTCGGCCTTATCCCAAGGCTAAAAGAGGAGGGAAGATGTGGTTCCGTAGATCTCAGAAGCCTTCCAGAGGCAGAGGAGGGGGAAATTCTTCCGGGAGACGCCGTCCCAGAGGCGGCAGAGGCCCTCGCAACACTGGAGACCGCGAGTCCTTTCGTGGCTCTTCAGCCTTTCATAGTCCCTGAGGGATTGCCCGGCTGTGCTGCTCTGGAGCCAGTCGGGGGTCGTTTCTCGAAGCACCTAAAAGCCTGGGAAGGTATCAATCAGGACCGATGGGTGCTTCGAATTATCGCCGGAGGTTACTCCATCCCATTCTCTCATCCCCCCTCTCAGTCCAGAAAAATCCTGGACCCGCCACCCAGTCAGCGGGATACTGCAGCCTCAGAAGTTTTAAAGCTGCTGCAAAAAGGAGTCATCCAACAGGTCCCCGCAGACCAGATCGGATTAGGGACTTACTCAAGATTCTTTTTGGTGCCAAAAAAGACCGGGGACTTGAGGCCCATTTTGGACCTCAGCATCCTAAACCGTTCAGTCAGAAAGTCTAAGTTCCGAATGGTCACCCTACAAACCATTCTCCCATTGCTGGAGAAGGGTGTTTGGATGTGCTTCATAGATCTCAAGGACGCTTATTATCATATCATGGTACATCAAGCGTCCAGAAGACATCTGCGCTTCAGCCTAGGAGGCAGTCATTTTCAGTTCCGTGCACTGCCCTTTGGTCTCATCACAGCCCCCAGGATGTTCACCAAGTGTTTGGCAGTCGTGACTGCTCACCTGAGAAGTCTAGGATTCCAGGTGTTTCCATATCTAGACGACTGGCTCCTAACTGCCACCTCCAGACATCTACTACTACAGAGCCTCCAAGCCACTATATCACTGGGCAGTTCCCTTGGAATCACCTTCAATTGGCCAAAGTCTGTGTTGCTGCCATCTCAACGCATAAGATTCATAGGGGTAGAGATAGATTCAAACCGAATGCGGGTCTATCTACCGACAGACAGAATACAAACTATACAGACTCAAGTTCGAGCCTTACTTCCCAGGCCCAAAGCTCCAGCCAGGATGGTCCTGCAGCTATTGGGATCCATGTCCGCCACGGTTCTTCTAGTCCCCTTGGCAAGGTTGCACATGAGAATTCTCCAGTGGCTTCTTTCAGCTCAGTGGTCCTTTCAGGAACTCCCCCTCAGTCACCTCGTATGGATCACGGAATCTTGCAAACGGGACCTTCGCTGGTGGCTAGTGCCCTCCAACTTGGATCAGGGACGACCCTTTGTTCTACCTCCTCCGGTGGCCACTTTGACCACGGACGCCTCCCAGACGGGGGGGGGGGGGGCATTCCCTGGGCAGGTCAGTCCAAGGCAAATGGCACCCGGAAGAGACTTTACTTTATATCAACATCTTAGAAATGAGGGCAGTACTTCTGTCCCTTCAAGCCCTTCACGATTATCTCCCTCAGGGAGTAATTGCTGTTCACTCAGACAACATGTCAGTTGTCTGGTACCTGAACAAACAGGGAGGGACCAGATCCTATCCTCTTTGCAGAGAAGCCATGAGAGTTTGGGAATGGGCAGTCTCGACCAAACGCTTCCTAGTGGCTACTCACATACCGGGCAAGTCCAATGTGATAGCCGACAGATTGAGCAGAACCATCCTCTCTCCTCACGAATGGTCACTGAATATGACAGTTGCAAGTCAGATTTTCAGCAAATGGGGAGTTCCGTGTTGCGACCTCTTTGCGACTCCTCTGAATGCAAAGTGCAAAGAATTCTTCTCCCTAACCCCGGCTCCGGGGAAGAGCCCCATGGATGCTCTAGTCTGTCCTTGGCCCACCGGCTTGCTTTATGCCTTCCCTCCAGTTCCTCTCCTTCCCAGGGTGATTCAAAAGGCATCTCTCTTGGGGAGCAAAATTATCTTAATTGCTCCTTACTGGCCTCGTCAAGTGTGGTTCCCCTATCTTCGGAAACATGCTCTGGAAGGTCCATGGTTCCTGGATCAGATCCTAGACTTACTGGTTCATCAGTCGGGACTATTCCACCAGTCCCTACACACCTTAAAATTGACGGCTTGGCTCCTCCTCTTCCGACGATAGTCAGGAGTCATACATTGGATCCAGATATTGTGCACTTATTATCTTCGGCCCATAAGTCTGCTACAAAGAAACTGTATTCTAGCAAATGGAAAAGATTTGCTATTTGGGCTCAACTCCAGGGCCTGGACCCCATTTCTATTCCCGTGGCAGAAGTTCTAAAATTTTTGACTTCTCTTTTCAATCAAGGCTCTTCAGTTTCTACCATCAAGGTACAATTGGCAGCAATTTCTAATTTTCACGAATCCATTGACCCACCTTTAATGAGCAACAGATTGTGTAAGACCTTCTTGAAAGGTGCTGCTCTATTAAGACCTCCGATTTCTCATCCTGCACCTCCATGGGATCTCGATATAGTGTTACGCGCCTTGACTTCTTTCCCCTTTGAACCGGCAGCTACATGTGATCAAAAGCTTCTATCATGGAAGACAGCCTTTCTGGTGGCGATTACTTCTGCCAGAAGAATTTCAGAGCTTCAGGCTTTGTCAGTAAAACCCCCGTACTTGGTTTTTCACAAAGACAGAGTATCCCTCAGGCCAAATCCTTCCTTTGTCCCTAAAGTTTGTTCTAGTTTCTGCTTACAACAATCGTTAGAGCTTCCAGTTTTTTTCCCAAAATACTCAAACAAAGCAGAGTTCATATTCCACACACTAGATGTCCACAGACAGTTACGTTTTTATTTAGACAGGACCAAACAAACAAGGAAAACAGATCAGTTGTTTGTATCCTTTGCAGACAATAAATTGGGCAAAGCTGTCACAAAGGTCACTATTGCCAAATGGATCAGGGACTGTATTACTCAAGCTTATTTTTATTCTAACAAGAGCTTACCGCCTCTGTCAAAGCTCATTCTACAAGGGCTATGGCTACTTCGATAGCATTTCATTCTAAGCTTGCTATTAGTGACATTTGTGCTGCTGCTACATGGTCTTCCCCGCACACCTTTATTTCACACTACAAATTAGATGTGGCATCTAGAGGATGAGCTTCATTTGGTTCCACAGTGCTCAGGAGTGTTTTCCAATGAGCCACCCGGGATTTAGGTGCTAGGGACGCTGTCCCATCAGTACAGAATGTAGGCGAGATAGGATCACATAACATCTTTTAGTTATGTACTCACCATAACTTTAGATGTTTGGGATCCATCTCGCCTACATTCCTAATAACCCACCCTCCTTCCCCCTTCCTTGGAGATCAGAGGAAATCAGAAGGTCCGAATCCTGTTGTTTCATCTTGAAACATCTAACAATGTTATATAATCAAGTTGTGCATGTGTGCATGAATGCGGACAAACAAGATCTGGGGGATTAGTGGTGGTGCATCCTGGGATAAAGATAGCTCAGCCAATAAGAGGCCTCGCTCTATAGCATAAGCGTGCCGAGTCGGAGCCGAGGGATCGGCTCCGAGCCCATCAGTACAGAATGTAGGCGAGATTGATCCCAAACATCTAAAGTTATGGTGAGTACATAACTAAAAGTTTTCCCATGTGCCTTGGGATGTTCTTCCTAGATAATGCCCCCACCACCCTATCTGGAAAGCGTCCACAGACACCATGGCTAGGGAGCTGAGGAACAAGGGGTCTGCCTATTGTCACCTAATCTGATTGAATCCACCAAAGTAGATCTCTTTTGCAAGCTTGCATCAGAATAATCTTGAGACATCGGAAGCATCTGCATTGACCATTGTGCAAAAAGAAGCCACTGCAGCATCCTCATATGCATACATGCCAGGGGAATTACTGTAATAGCAGCTGCCATTGTGCCCAGCACCTTTAGAAACTCTCTAGCTTGAACTTTTGTTTTGTGTAGAAGATTCAGGACTTGTTTTCGAAGGACTTGAACTCTTTCTTTTGGAAGGTTTACCATCACTGTGACTGCGTTTAATTCTGTTCCTATAAAAACAGTATGTTGAGATGGCAGAAAGGTAGATTTTTCATAGTTGACAGTAATTCCTAACTGTGCAAATAGTTTTAAGGTTGTGTCGCTTGCTTGGATGAGTAGTTGCTTTGTGGTGGTGGTTAGGAGCTAGTCTTCTAAACTTGGAAACACTCGTAATCCTAGTCACCTCAGGTCGTTACTGCTGCCATGCATTTGGTGAACACTCTGGGGGCTGTAGTGAGGCCAAAGGGCAGAGGTTGAAATTGAAAATGACTGGCTCCTAGCCAAAAGCGCAGGTGACTTCTGGGTGGCCTGTCCATTTTTATGTGGTAGTACGCATCCTGAAGGTCTATCAAGCACATCCAATTGTTTTTTTCCTAGGAAAGAAAGTACTGACTGCAATGTGACCATCCGGAACTTTGTCTTTTTTATTGACTTGTTCAGTCTGCTGAGATCCAATGTGGGTCTCCCGTCCCCTGTCTTCTTTGGAACTAAAGAATCTTGAGTAAGTTCTGCATTCTGTTTGGTCTGTGGGGACTGACTGGATGGCTCTTTTTCTTAACTTTTGAATCTCTATGGTTGCTTGATCCCTCTGATTAGGTGGAATATCCGGGATTCTTTTGATTTCTAGAGGTGGCATTGAAAAGGGTATTGAGTAACCTCTGGATATGATTCTTTGTACCCATCTGTCATTTGTGATTTTTAGCCAGACAACTGGGTACAAAGACAAACATCCCCTGACTGCCTCCAGAGTGGGACAGACAGGCCTCCTTTCAGGAAAGCTGAAAGGGCTTACTGAAAAAAAGTTTCATGATCGCCTTGGTTCTGCGGCCCTCCTCTGCTGCGCAGTCAGCATCTTCCATTATTACCTCCTTCTCTGCCCCTGAAGGAGGGTTCACCATGTGTATCAGGAAAAACTTTCTGGGATTTCTAGAACATCTTTCCCCCCTTTTAACCCTTGGGATAGGGTCTGGAAGGGGTGGAAAAACGTACTCCCACAGCAGAGAGAGTTTTTCCATCCTGTTCACACCTGGTTAAAGTCTCTCTTACATTAGGCCCGAACAAGGACGAGCCATCAAATGGGTTTTTATGAAGGATGACTTGAATGGTTCTGTGAAGTTACAGAGGCACATCTAGGAGTGTCTTCTAAGGGTGATTCCTGAACATGCTGACCTACTCGCTCCACTGGCTGCATAAGAGATTAGCCTCATGGATGATTTCACCAGGGAGTTAAGGGTGGAGAGCTTGGATGATACTTTCTCTGATATCCCCTCAGCTATTGAACCCTGGAGAGAATCTCCTAGCTCTTGTATGAGATCTCTCTGTAACCTTGTAAACTGGGTTAAATAGTTCAGAGACCTGAGAGTAAAGGCCACTGATGAAAACATGCACTTTCTGTATCTGTCCATCATACGTAAATCTTTTTTCAGAGGATGAACAGATGAGGTTGTTTCTGATAACTCCTTTTTAGTGGCTGCCGCCACCACCATAGCATCTACCAGAACACCTTTTGTTAAAAAAAGCTTTGTATTCTGGGCTGGGGATACATTTATTAGGCCTCCTAGGGACAAGCTCCACTGTGTCTGGAGTCTCCCATGCCATTTCAACAAAGCAATTCCATAAGCTCGTTGAAAGGTGGAGACACCCAGGAGGAAGAGGGTCAAGATCCAAAAGCTTTCAGGTACAGGGACTCCTCATTAGTAGGGTTGATGGGCTTCCAGATGCCTCTCTGTTTTAGGATCTCTAGGATGTCTGCAAAGGAGATATCCTCACAGAGCGACCATGGGGAACGTCCTGATTCATTGAAGTCCATGTCAGATGTAATTGACTTCTGTGGGGAGTCCAAATGCTTCCTCATGCAAGTTTTCATTCGGGGACCCTCTTCAGGAGGATATTCTGGAGAGGTCTCAGAAGATAAAGATATAGTTGTCTTTATAACCTCGGTTAAGTTAGAGAGGTTTATCACTTCTGAAGTTCTGGATCTCTATGCCTTTGTGGAGTCAGTTTTGCTGAGACAGACACTGGTGCTCTAAGGGATGGAATGGGAGTAACCAAAGGTGAGGCTGTCTCTGAGGACAGGGCTCTCCTCATAGCCTCAAAAGTCCCCATCCTGCTGGGTTGGTATTGGGCAAGTAGTATCGAGAGAGCAGGACAGTCTGTGGGTCTGTAAATTATTTTGTGTGCTGTAGTTAGTTGGGTGAATGAGAGATGGTAGGGGAGTTCCAGCCAGCCTAATTGTTTCAGTCAGTTACAGTGGTGGGATAGAATTTGGCCTTGGTGGCAAATTTGGCTATTCTGTTGTAACACATATCAAATTTGGATTTTGCAGAATTTTGGATATTAGTGAGGAGAGGTGCACCATAAAGGAGAGAGAGTAATAAAAATTGAGTTGCAAGGGTTTGTCTAGTAGAGAGGCTAAGAAAGTGTTGGTGCCTGTACAGCATACCAAGCTTTTGGTGTGTTTTTTTTTATATTATTGTTTATGTGTAGGTCAAAGTTAATGTTTTCATCTATAATAATGCCTAGTAGTTTAGTGTGTGGGATAACTTCTATAGTGAAATTGTCTTGGGCTTGTATAGTGAAGAGTTTTTTTTTTATCTAGGGGAGTGGTTTCCTTAGGGGTAAAAATTACTAATTTAATTTTTTTTTCAGATTTAGGGCAAGAAGATTGTTAAGCATCTGAGATTCAGTAGAGGTGAGGGCATTCTGGGTGATTTGCTGGCATTCAGAGCTGGAATTAGCAGTACATATTATAGTAATAACATCAGCATACTGGATTACTGAGCATTGTGGGAAAGTGGCATGAAAGTTGTTAATAAAGATGCTAAATAAGAGAGGACCAAGCATGGAACCTTGGGGTACCCCTGTGGAAGTATTGAAAAAGGGAGAGTAAGATTGTTGCCATTTGGTGGGTTGCTGCCTATTGGAGGGATGGTTATTGAACCATTGTAGGGTAGGTGGGGAAATGTAGAAGGAGGACAGTTTAGAGAGGAGGATGCTGTGGGAAATGGTATCAAAAGCTTTGGAGAAGTCTAGGAAAAGAGAATCAATTATTTTTCCAGCATCCCATGCCCATTTAACTGTATCAAAGAAGGAGAGGAGGGCAGTGATGGTGCTGTGTCCTGGTCTGAAACCATGCTGAGTTGTGTGATAGAATTTGTTTTTTAAGCAGGTGGTTGAGTTGGGCATGGATGCATTTTTCCAGTATTTTAGAGAGGGGTGAGAGAATTGCTATGGGCCAAAAGTTTATAGTGTCTGTGTTGGTGCCGTCTTTGCATAAGGGAAGAATTCAAGGACCATGGATTCTTTAATCGATCTGTTAATGAGTATGCTAATGGGATAGGCTATAGAGTTTGCAGGTAGCTGCAGGAAGTGTGAGAGTAGATTGCCAGGGGCCAGAGTACAGAGTTTTAGCTTAAGTAAAAGTTTTTTTTTTTTATTGTGGCAGTGGGCATGGGAGAGAATTTTAGGTTGGACTCGATGGTAGGATTGTTTTCAGGGATGATATGTTCATCATCTGTCTTGGTGGTGGTAGCTGTAGGAAAGGTGGTGGTTAGGTTAGCTATGGTGTCAATGAAGTAGGAACTGAAAAGAGTGGCAAGTTTGGTGGGGATTCTGTCTGGGTCAGGGGAAAGGTTGCTTTGAGAGCCTAGGTGTAATAGTTGGTTAATGGAGGACCAGAATTTTTAGGGATTATCTTTATGTTGGCTTTGTAGGTGGAGGTAGAAGGCTTTTTTATCTCTGGTTATTAGTCATTTACCTGGTTATGGAGTTGCTTGTATTGTAGTAGAGTTGAGGGGGTCTTTGTTTCTCTGCCATAATTTCTAGATTTTATCCCTCGTAGAAATGACTTCTTTGGTACATTTTGCGAGCCAGCTTGCATGGTTATGTTTTATTCATATTTGGTGGGTGGGTGCTTGCCTATTTAGGATGTCTAGGAATGCTGAGTTAAAGAATTCAATAGCCTCATTAAGTGGTAGGGATTTGAGAGGTTCCCGATATACTTTAGCTAAGGTTTCATTAAATATGAATGGTTGGAATTTAGTCAAATTTCTAGTTGATTTGTGTTAGTGTTGGCTTGGGGTTGGGGTAGATTTGCATATGATATATGCTGGTTGGTGGTCGCTAATGCTATTACGCAGTATGCCTGCAGTGGTGATATTGTTAGGGTTGGACACCAATATCTAATTTATTGTTGAGCCTCAATTGTTATTTTTGTGGGTTCTGGTGATGTCTTGAATTAGTTGGGAGAAGTTGTAAAGGTTTTTGTTTTTTGACAGGTTCTTTTGGGCAATGCCTAGCCAATTAATGTTTACATCACCTAGGATGATGTTTTCATGATATATGTTTTGGGATGTCCAGGCAAGTACGTTCTCTAATATTGGTATGCTGTTTTCTGGAGGAATATACAGGGCAATTATGCAAATGTTATGATTGTTAAGCTTTAATATAGAGATTAGTTCTTGGGGAGAAGTTGGGTGTTGGTTTTGAGTAGGGAATTAAAGTATATTTGCTAGAGAAGAGTATTGCTACTCCCCCTCCTCTCCTGTGGGGCTGACTGGCTCTTAGGCATGAGTAGCCTGAGGGGAGAAATTCTGTGTCTTTTACATATGATTTAAATCAGGTTTCCGTAACTGCTATAATATCAGGATTGTTTTGTGAAATCCATGCCTGGAGTTCAGATATCTTGTTTCCAAGGCTTTGGAGATTTATGGTTGACAGCATGAGAGATGTTATGGGTTTGCTGGGGTTGGGCCTAGGTTGGGTTGTATATCACCACACTGGGATACAACACTTCGGCAAATTATGTGGGTTATACTTATCAGTTTTTTTCTAAAAATTGTAACGTTGCTACTGGTTGTGTGATAATGGGGGTGTCTTTGGAAAGGTAGAATTTTTACTTTGGTTAGTACAGAGGTATTAGCTGTGAATAAACTATGGTGGATGTCTGAGTAACTTGATAAATGTGGATTGTGTGTAGCAGTTGTACAGGATGGAGTAGGAGATATGTTGAGTGTCTGAAACGTTGTGATTATTGTTAGGAAAAGTCACTAATAACCAAAAACAATGCTAGAACTGGTACCAAAACACAATAACTCCAAAATCATTCATTAAGTCTAACCAATCTGGACGAAAACGCTGTGGAGTGTAATTGCATTTATGTGTTTGATCTGTTTAATGAACCAGATTTTGGTCTGTAATACAGCCGATTATTTTCCTTGTTCTGTGGTACCATTTTTCTCATTTTTGGAATTATTGTTAGGAGAGACAGTGTAAGTGAGGAAAGTGAGATTACAGTAATAGTGTGATGGACATGGTGGTTGAGTGCAGTATGATAGAATAAATATGAGCAGGATAGCTATAGTTTAGGGGATGGAGTACTATATGGACCTATTTAGAATGGGTGGGGAGGTAGAGTAGTTAGTAGGTATGGAATGACTGGGAAAAAATTAGGGGGTTATGGGATAGGTGGAGGAGAGGTGTGGGAGGCGTCAGGTTGGGTATATGTGTGTGAGTGTGTGTGAGTGTGTGTGGGGGCGGGGGGATAATTCAAGGTAATATGGCACCATCTAGTGTCAAATGGCTGAAATAATGGACAGGGGGAGAAACCTTCCTTGTTGTCCATACACCTTTTAGCACTAAGCCTTACAATTTTACAAAAACTTCTTGTGTTGCCCTACTTGAAGTTGGAGGGAACTAACTTTTCAATATGGTTTAGTGAATAGATTTGTAATGGTCTACACATGATTGCCTATTACTTTCCTATGAACCTATACACCTTGCTCTTAAATGATCAATTTCTTGTTGAATTAAAACATTTTTTATATGGTATATGTTTGAGCTTCATTAATGCTGCATTGCATAGTGTCAGGTTTAACAAGATATATACTAAAGGCATGATACATACCCCAGATGTCGTTTGCCACTTTTTGGGAAAATACATTGTCAGCCTTAGCTCTCACATTTCATTCAGAGAAGTGCAGTTTCTTCTCTTTAAATCTCTTAAATTTCTCTTTATTATTACCTTAACTTCTTACAGTATTGTAACTCTTTCTTACCATTGTTGGTAGTTTTTCCCTTTTTTCTGGTCTGTTATACATGCTATTGTAGTCCTAATACCATTGTTGGTATTCTTTCTTTCTTTCCTTTTTCTTCCTGTATATTAAAAAAGGTCTTATTCTGTATTACTGTTATTTTCTTATAGTTGCCAGCATATTTGAGAAAGGACCTTCCGGTTTTAAGAAGTGTCTGAAATGTAGGCACAAATTGCGTCTTTCAGATGCTCATACTCTTTGTGTGTATTGTTTAGGCCTGCAACATCTTCAGGAGGATTGTTCCATTTGCCAGAATTTCAGTCCCAGGGCTCTTGTGGAGAGGAAGAATAAACATCCTCAAAGGTTTATTGCCATCTTCTTTTGGCGAAGCTATCGCTGGGGCTCAATCCCCCAAAATTAAAACTAAGGAGTCCATATCAAAGTCTCCTAAGCCTTCCACTTCCTCAAGTCTGTCTTTGGAGCCGTCAAGGAAGAGATTAAAATCAGATCCGAGAAGATCTGTCTCAAAGCTCCTCCCCGGATCCAAAGAAGAAGAAACTAGTGAAGCCTACATCCTCAGATCTGACAAAGAAACCTACTAATCTGACTGCTTCAGGTCCAACTACTATTCCAAGGACCAGGTAATCCCCTTTTTATGATTCTTTGCCTTCCAAGGTCCCGTCCCCTTTTTTGGAAAGGCACAGATCAAAGTCACCTTCCCTCACCTCGTCTCATTCATCCGGGAGTTTGACTGAGGAAGATGTGGATGGAATGATGAGGAAGTTTCTCTCTGCACTGATCCAGATGGGTGTTTTACCAGCTCCTACACCCTCAGATCAGGAGGCCTATCCATCTATACACCACCACTTCTTACACCTTCTGTGATCCCTTTGGTTGTTTTAGAGTCCCTGCATCTGAACCTTCAGGGTCTATCTCAGCTTGGATCAGAGGATAATATTATCATCTGACCTGAAGGCTAACTCTGAGTGCACTGGCTCCAACATCTTCAGATCCAGATGACTGCCATTGTCAGATCTGAGGCATTCAGGTCTACTCTGAAGGTTTCAGAGCTGTCTCTGTGCCTTGGTGGTTCAGCACTGGACAGCTTGGCTTCGACTTCCTCCTTGGGGAGATTGCTTTCAGGGTGGGAGGAGACAGTGGTCCAGAAGCCTGTCTTCTTGGTACCAAGGTTTTCCTTCTCTTCAGAGTGGTCTGCCTTCAAGGTAGTGAAGAGGGTATTTACTTCTCCAACAGGACTGACAGATCCAACCCCCTCAGATCTTGAATCTAGTTCCCAGATGTTGCTGCACTTGGAGCCTCATCATTCTATGCCAGAGGGACAGCAAGCTTGAGACCCCCAGGCCACCCAGCAGGATTTCACAATCTCTCCTGACACTTCCTTGGAACACCCCCCCCCCCACAGGAAGTTCATAGGAAGAAAAAGTGCAAGAGGAGACACCGGGACTCTCCACAAGAGTCAGTAACTAAGGATACTGATTTCGACAAGGGTGAAGGGTCCCCATGATCACCTCTGGAAGACATTTCATTTCAAGACATCCTTGAGATCCTTAAGCAAAGAAGTGGTTGGACCCCCAGAAATCCTTTACAGGAGGAATCAGTATTTCTGGAGGCCTTTAGAGCTGGCCCATCTACCTCGTGGGTTACTCTGCCCACTGACAAACTCATTGATTTGGTCACTTGGTGGGCATGGAAGGAAACTGACTCAGTTGAGCCAAACCTTAAGAGGCCAGATTGGATTCTGGCTCCACCTGTCAGGAAGGAATTTTGGAGTAAAGTGTGCCCGTGGCTGCCATAGTCATGATGGTGGCCAGCAAGAAGGAACTTGCCAAACAAAGTTCCTTTGTTCATCCACCTAGCAGGGATTCTAGGGTGATGGACAGGTTTTTGAAGCATGGTTATGCTTCAGCAACTGTGGCTCTTAGGTCACTGAACTATTTGGCACAATGGGTTACAATGGGACTTGATCAAAAAACTTCCAAAATCCCATTCCGGGACCATTTCTGCTGAGGCCCAATCATCTGTGGCCTCATAGTTGGCTACCATCCAGTCCATTTCAAATTTATCCATGTGGCTTATTTTGCATGCAGTCAAAGATGCCTGAAGGGCAGCAGATTCAGGCACAGCCATTAGGAGGCATTCTGGATGCATTTATGTGATTTTGTGAAGCCCTTCAAGTCCTTGTTTGTCACTGTTCCATTTGAAGGCAGTTCATTGTTTGGCAGAAAACTGAAAGCCACATTATTCAGGTGAGAAAAGGATGGAAAGATCCTGCCTGCAGTGGGCATACATTTTTGACTCCTCAACAATGCTTTTCTAGAAATCAATGAATGTGGTTCAGGAAGTCCCAGTGTCCTTTCCAGGACACATGTGGAGAATGTTCCCCTACAGGCAGAGGGGGAACTCTAATGGACAACAACACCCCCAGTGGTAGAGGAGGCCCCCAAAACCAGGGGTCCAGGGCTTCTTTCTCTGATAGACCTTACCAATGCTCCTGAAAGGAGGCCTGATTTCCCACCTCTGGAGACAATCAGGAGTCAATTATCCTGGCACCTGAGAGCCTGGCTAGACATAACAAGAGATACTTGTGTGCAGAGGATTATTTCCAGAGGTTATATGATTCCCTTTTCCCTTCCACCTCCAACTGTATGCAAAATTCCTGATGTTCCACCCAGAAAGAGGAAAGTAGCAGCACTAGAAATACAAAAGCTGCTAGAATCCAGAACTTACTCAAGATTCTTTTGAGTGTCAAAGAAAACAGAGGGCTGGAGACCAATGTTAGGTCTCAGCATATTAAACAAGTCAGTTCTACATACAAAGTTTTGGATAATCATGGTTCAGTCCATTCTCCTCTTCCTGGACAAGGATGACTGGATGTGCTCGATAGACCTTCAGGATGCATACTATCACATAAAGATGAACAGACAATCTAGAAGGTACTTACGCTTCCATCTGGGAGCCAGTCACTACCAGTTCAAAACACTGCCCTTTGGCCTCACCACAGCCCCCAGGTTGTTTACCCAATGCAGTGCAGTGGTGGCAGCTCACTTGAGACTGCAGGGATTCTGCATGTTTCCATACCTAGATGACTGGCTTATTACAACTCTGACCAGGCATCTGTTAATAAAGGCAAGGAATCAGGTATTTCATATTTGTTTTCTTGTGTGGATAACTATAAATTATGACAGGTCTCACTTACAACCAACTCAAATTTTGGAATTCATAGGAGCAGTTTTCAACATGACATCAGTGGCAGCTTCTGTTCCTTTCTCAAGAGTGCAGACTATCAGAATCCAAGTCAAGAGAATTATTCAGAGTATCAACATTTCCGCCTGTTCATCCTTCAAGCCTTGGAGGGGGGGGTCAACAGTTGCCATAATCTTTGTTTCTCTAGCAAGATTTCATATAAGAATTCTTCAATGGATGCTAGCAATACAATGGTCTGTTATTTACCAGCACATGTCACAACAAATAAAAATCACTTGAGCATGCAAGAGATACCTCTGGTGGTGAATTCATTCGTATCAAGTTCTACAAGGCTGTCCTTTCATCCTCCCTCAGCCCAAGGCTGTAATGACCATGGATGCTTTCCAGATTGAGTGGGTAGGCCACTTTATGGAGAGAGCAGTCCAAGGCAAGTGGGCCCCTGAAGAGGCCAACTTGCATATCAATGTCGTAGAGATGAAAGCAGTGCTTTTAGTGTTGCAGGCCTTCCAGGAATCTCTCCCTTTAAGGACATTTGCAATTCAAACAGACAGTATGTCAGTGGTTTGGTACATCAACAAACAAACAAGGCAGGACCAGATCTTACCCCTTGTGTCGAGAAGCACTCAGAGTGTGGCAATGGATGATCCCATACAACCACTTTCTCAAAGCAATGCACATTCTAGGGAAATCCAACATGAGAGCAAACAAATTGAGCAGGTTCATTCTTCTACCTCACAAGTGATCTCTTAACATGAAAGTGGCAGAAATTATTTTCCACCAATGGGGCCAGTCTTGCCGTGATCTTTTTGCTTCTCCCCTAAACAATAAATGCAGCAGCTACATTGCCCTATCCCCCCTTGGGGAATCACTGAGGGATGCTCTAATTCATGACTACTACTTTATGGTCTACTTTATGTTTACCCACCACTTCCTCTAATTCCAAAATTCCTGCAGAAAGACACCAGGTTGAAGAGCAAAGTCATCCTCATTGCACTTGCTCACCTCATCAGATTTGGTTCCCCTTCCTCTGACTTCAACTTCTTTGCCAACCTTGGATTCTGGATCCAGTTCAAGATCTGCTGTCACATCCAACAGATATGCTTCATCCAGATATCTCAAATCTCAAGCTAACAGCATGGTTTTTCCAATTCTATTAATAGCCCAACAACCGATGATCTCTTCCCCTGTCTGTCATATCATTTTATCTTCCCATAAACCTTCAACAAGAAAGCTTTATACAAGTAAATGGAAAAGGTTTGTTTACTGGACACAACAAAAACATTTTTAAACACCTTTATTGAATATCACTTGTGACATAGGCAAATTTACATTTATATAAAAGTAATTAAACTGTATTAACAAGTTCACAGTAACAAACATTATATTTCACATATACTGCTATATATCATATAACCTATGCAACATTATATAAATTATTCAATTCCTGCTTTTTTGTTTATATAAATGAAAACAAATCAAACTGACACAAACCTAGTTGCAAGCATTTTACATCATAAACCATACTTACACACTCCCATTTGCAAATGTTATACATCACTTATAATCTACCCAATCATTTTCAGTCATACATTACATAGCTCATTTAAGTCCTGCCTTCTTTTAGACCTCGTTCCTCCCCTGTATGTATTGTTCCCACAATTCCCATTTTTCCTATGTAGTTTGCTCCTCCCGTTTCTAAACATCTCAATTCCAGTTGTTTTATCTGTGTTACTATATTCATTAATTCTAGTATAATTGATTTAGATTTTGATTTCCATTTTCTAGTAATTGCTTTTTTGGCAGCCACCATGCATAGACACAGTAAGGCCTTACCATGCCTTAACAATTCCGATTCTGTATTATAGCTCAGAAAAATCATCTCCCTCATCACAACTTCTGCCCACCCCGCATCTCCAGCAGCGAATCCCACAGGGAATCCTTAAAATCCACCAACTCACCACACTCCCAGAAAATATGTTCCCAATTGCTTCTTTCTTCCACATCACACCTCCAACATTTGCTGTCTATCTGAGGAAAAATTCTCTGCAGTCTACTCAGGGTATAAAATATCAATGTAAACATTTCCAAGCAAAAATCCTAAATCTTCTAGATTTTGTTGCATATTTTGGAGACATACATATATCCTCCCATTGTTTCTTTGTGAATTGCTTATCCAGTCTTTCTTCCCAATCCTTTCTAACCTCCTCTGATTGATTCTTATAGTTACCATGCAATATTTATATGCTCTACTAATTATTCCTTTTTTAATGGCAGCTTCTGTTCTAGATTCTACTAAAAGTTCTACCAGTGCTGGTCTTTCATTTAGGACCCCT
This sequence comes from Protopterus annectens, assembly GCF_019279795.1. NCBI lineage: Eukaryota > Metazoa > Chordata > Ceratodontiformes > Protopteridae > Protopterus > Protopterus annectens. The sequence goes on from NC_056738.1 coordinate 66,139,907, forward strand.
ATTTCTTTCTCTTTGACTATATTCTGATATCATTCCTTGATAGGAAGGCAATCTCTAATCTGCAGTCCAAATAATGTCTTGGCATCTTCCCATTCTATCATCTTTCCCTCTCTAGTTATTTGCTCCCAGTACCCTGGTTCCATGGCCAGTTTTCTCCAATAAATTCCAGCCTCCTCTTGTCTATCATCTATATCTTTAATTGCAGTTATCCCAATTAGCAGAATTTCCTTTCTCCATTCCCATATTGGCTTAGTTCTTAGAATAGTTTCTGATACTTTATTGATATCATATTCTATATGATTATTGTTATTCTCCTTAAAGACCTGCATCCAAAATCCTAGTCTCTCCTTGTTTCTTGAGTTTCCCCATTTCAAAATCATCCCTTTCCACTTTGAATTATAGTTTTCTGCTTGTGCTATGTATAGGAGCCTTAACTGTGTAGCTCTGAAATACTCATTCAAATTGGGTAATCCCAATCTGCCATGTTCTACTGGAAGAATCAGCTTATCCCACTTGACTCTTGCCATCTTCCCCTCCTAGATAAAGTTCTTCTGCTCTTTATTAATTGCTATGCACAACAACTCCTCTGGATGATAAAAATATGCCTGACCAGTGTATAAGACTAATGGGACTAAAAACGATTTAACTGCTTGTATCTTAAGATCTGTAGCCATATAACAAAGCTTTCATTTTCTTAATTTTTGTATTATCTTTTTTGTCTCTTCCCACATATCCTTAGCTGCCACACCAGAATCATCTTTAATCCATACTTCTAAATACTGCATTTTATCATGTCCCCATAAATATGGATATTGCTGAACCAATTCATTTGTGGGTACATAATTTACTGCTATTGCCTTTGTTTTGCCTCTTTAATTTTGTATCTCGAAAAGATCTGAAACTGTCTCAAAATGTTCCACAAGACTGTAATGCCTCTTTCTGGGTTTTATCTGGCCCTCATGTCTCCATGGAAACAATCTGATAAAGAGAAATTGACTGTCTAGTTCTCATGTCTCCAGGGAGACAATCTGATAATGAGAAAGTGACTGTCTGGTTCTCATGTCTCCATGGAAACAATCTGGTAAAGAGAAAATGGTTACAATCTGGTAGAGAATGACTGGCTGGGGGAAAAAAGAAAAGAAAAACTGGCAAGGAAATAAGGTTCTCTGAACACATTTTGGGATTTTCCCAGCTGGAAGAGCTATAAAGATAAAACAAAAACAGTTAGCACTTAGTAGAAGCACAGGCTGCACTATGCGTCTTAGCATGGATAAACTTTTTTTTAGGTTAACTCACCTCTGTGAGTATGGCTGTCCATTTGGGACATTTCTTCCTATTAGGAGGGTAAAACTTCAGTATTTGAATATGTACATAATTTTGTGTGTTAGTATTAAATTAATAGGTTTTAGGGGGTATTGGAGGTTTATTTGTTTTTGTTTGAAGGGCTTTCAATCAAACAAAACGTTTTGTAAGATATGACATAGGCACAAATGGATATGACAAGAAGCAATTATATAAAAGTTCAACCTGCCAAACAGTGTATGCATGTAACACAAAAGCTGAAACTAGACATGTAATAAAAAAGGTGTTATACATAAAAGGTGGTAATAATAACTTTTAATACAATGATGCTTTCTGTTGTTGTTTGTCTTTTCGGCTTTTCCCGGTTAGGGGTCGCCACAGTGGAACTCCGGTCTGCTAATGATTAGCAGTCGATTTTTATGGTGCCGAGTTGCCAGCCTGACGCCCAACCTTCAGCGAAGGCATGCCCATTCACGCATGTCTTTCTGAGGTCACTCAACTGTGGGGAGGACATGCAGACTCTACACAGAAGGCACTCCAACCAAGAATCAAACAGGAGAACCTCTTGCTGTGAGGCAACAATGCTACACTGTACCACCTTAACTTGATGCTTTCTATAATGTCTTTAAATGATCTCATGAGTAAATACAAAAAAGAAAGAGTAGTGAACTATGTTGAAAAATGTAGAGTGTAAACAGTTATGTTACATGAGACACATTTGGAAAGAATTAAACGTGAATTTGATAAAGTAAGGTTTTCAGGATGGTTATTCAGCAGAATATCTAGAACACAGGAAAAGAGAAGTACTTATATTAATTGCAAGAGGAGCTCCATAGTGATAGAGGAGGATAAAAAAGATAATGATGGCAGATTTGTAGTACGAAGGGACTACTGGCAAGGGAGGAGGATTACACTGGCATGTATTTATTCCACCTAAAACTGTTTTAATAGAGTTTAAGAAAAGTCTGGGAGAAATAATCAGTTTTCAGCAAGAAATATTGCTTATAGGTGGGGACTGGAATTTGATTTACAGCAGTGAAGGTGTTTGTTGGGGGCCAAGAAGGGAAAGTATAACAAAAGAGGGTAGATTTTTGAAGGAATTTAGGAAAATATTTGGCATGGAATATATGAATTCAGTAATAGGAGTTAGGAGTGAATTTGTATATTATTCCCCAAGATATAAAAACTGCACTAGGCTAGCCAGAATTTACATTTCACAGGAACATGTGCATTTAATTGACGGTCTTGATATGCACCCAATAACTATTTCAGATCATGTGCCAATAATAACTAAAATAAAAACACAGGGTAATGCAATAAAAATGAGACACTGGTACTTTCCCCTATATCTGTTGAAAAGAGAGGAATTTAAGGAATGGGTATTGGAGATTATTCAGGGGCTATTCGACCAGATAGAAATTACTTCGGAAAATATAGCTAGGAAGTGGAATAAAATTAAGATGAAATTTAAAAATAGGATGGAAATAAAAGAAAGGGAGCTATGTTTAAGAAGCAACAAGAATTATTTAGAGGGACTGACAAATGTTAAAGTATTGCAGAATAGGGGAATGTCACACAAGAAGAGGAGGATCAACTGCAAAATGCTAAGCAGAAAATAAGGGATGACCTCAATCATATACACTGGTTTAGAAATATTGCTGTTAAACAAATGTTTTTTTTTTGATAACATTAGAGCACAAAAACTTTTTACGTAACGACTCAGGCAAAATAAAGTAGAAAGGGCTGTTTCCAAGCTTAGGGAGCCTATTACAAAGAAGGTAACAAGAGATCCTGTAGAGGTATTAGAAATATTTCTGAAATTCTATGAAAGTCTGTATAAAGCAGAGAAATATGGACATCAAGAAAAGATACAAATGGAAATGTTTATGGAAGAATTAAATATGCCAAGGTTAGAGGTATATGAGGCTCAATTACTAATGGTTAGCATAGGAGGAGATGAGATGCAAATTGTGATTTATAAGCAGCCTACAGGAAAGTCCCCAGGAATAGATGTTATTCCTGCGGAAGTTTGGAAGCTAGGAGGGAAAATCATAAAGATTTGGAAGGTTTTGTTTAACAGTATTTTAAGAGGAGAAGTACCAATATCCTGGAAGAAAGCAGTTGTAGCTATAATATCTAAATTGGGTAAAGATCTGTCAGATCCAGCTTCATACAGACCAATTTCAATACTAAACCATGATTATAAAGTGTTCTTGTCTATAATGGCTAAAAGAATGACAAAAGTAATGACAAAATTGATAGATATGGATCAGTGTGGTTTTGCGGAGGGGGGGCAAACATCTGGCAACATTAACAGAACATTGATGATCCAGAGGGAAGCAGAATGTAAGAAAATATCATTGGTGTAGGTGGGTCTTGATGTAGAGAAAGCATTTGACAGAGTAAGCTGGGACTTTATGAGCAGGGCAATGGAAGCATTTGCATTTCCTGAAAAAAAAGATATTAGGTTGATTAGGAGGCTATATGAGGGATTAGAGGTGAAAATTAAAGTGGGTGGGGTCCTCTCTGATAATTTCTGCTTGAGCAGAGGAGCCAGGCAGAAGTGTCTTCTTCCCCTTTGTTATTTGCATTATATTTAGAACCATTGGCAAAGAAAATAAGGCACTCAGAGATTCAAGGATAATCAGTATGGTAGTCAAGAAACACTGGCTCTATTTGCAGATGATATTATTTTACACAACAAAAACATATTGATCCCTTTTCAGCTCAGATACATAACATACTTACATTTTAGCCTTAGTCTTTAATGAAGGGGCAAGCTCCTCTACCATTAAGGTTCAATTAACAGCAATATCAAATTTTTATATTGGATATAAAAATTCTTCTGTGGCCTATTTTAAAGTTTGTAAAGCATTCTTGAGAGGCACTCTCCTATTAAGACCCCCGTATAAAGATCCTAGTCAACTGTGGAATTTGAACTTAGTACTGCAGGCCTTAATTCATTCCTGCCTTGGAAAACTGTCTTTCTAGTGGCCATTACCTCAACCAGAAGAATTTCAGAACTTCAAGTTTTGTCATCAAAACCTCCCTACTTGATTTTTTGGGTTCCTATTAGAACCTTGAATGGTTTAAATGTCAAACGTCATATGGTCGACACCATATGATCGACATTTCAAGTGTTCAAAGATTAAGCATAATGGCGCCGTTCAGTGCAGAATGGGAGAATTTCCCTTTTCTGCACTGAAGTGCGATCTCGGAGTTGGTATATTTAAGTAGGGGGTGTGGTGGGTGCAGGGGGGCTTGCCCCCCTGCCTGCACCATTAAGGTACGTTTTTTTTTGTTTTTTTGTTTTTTATTATATATTCGAACTTTCGAATTTCAATCATATGTTGTCGAACATATGGGATTCGAAGTTTTGAAAGTTTGATTATATAATATAGATCCGATTTTTCATAAGGATAAGAGTTACATTATGCACCAATGCGTATTTCCTTCCCAAGGTGGTGTCAGATTCCAATATCAATCAGTCCATTAATTTGCCAGTATTCTTTTCTAAATTTACAAACAAAGGTGAATATATGTTGCATTTATTGGATGTTCACAGCACAATTACATTTTTACTTGCATAGGAGAAAAGAAATCAGGAAGACAGACCAATTGTTTGTTTCCTTTGAAATTGGGTAAGCCAGTTGCAAAAGTAACTCTAGCCAGATGGCTGACTGACTGTATTTCTTTTATCTATTTGGGTCTAACCTTAACTAAAAATGTAAAAGCCCATTCAACTAGGTCCATGGCAACTTCTTCTTTCTATCCAGGGCTTCCATGGATAACATATGTGCACCTGCAACCTGGACAAATCCTCATAACCTTTTTCAATCATTACAAACTGGATCTGGTCTCGAGGGGGAAGAGCAGCCTTTGGCTCAACTGTGCTCAGGAATATCCTTCCTTAGAGTCCACCTAGGATTTTAGGTAGCTGGGGACTCTGTCCCAACAATTGAGGATAGAATGAAAATTGACACCATCAGATAAAGAAGTTATATACTCACCATAATGTTCCATCTGTGTTGTCCATTTTCATTCTTCCTCAACGTCCCACCCATCCACCAACCCCCAAACCTTGACAAACTTCTGGAAGAACAAGATATTGTAAGGACACCACTGTCCTTTATGATTGAGCTCCAGATATAGTTCTTTCTGTAGGACATACACAAATTTATATGTCTTTATGTATGCACATTGGCAAATGCCACTTTAGGTAAATCAGCAAACAAGATTTGGAATATGTCAGGGATTGGTGCATTATGGGTAAAGGAGAAGATCGAGAGTTTTTTGGTTACCACAAGCTTTAGTAATGGCCAAGTCAGATCCGAGGTTCGAATCTGAACCCCACAGTTGAAAATGAATGAAAATGGGCAATACAGATGTAATGTTATGGTGAGTACATAACTTGTTTCTAATCCCAAATCACATCCTGCAGATACATAACATACTTACATTTTAGCCTTAGTCTTTAATGAAGGGGCAAGCTCCTCTACCATTAAGGTTCAATTAACAGCAATATCAAATTTTTATATTGGATATAAAAATTCTTCTGTGGCCTATTTTAAAGTTTGTAAAGCATTCTTGAGAGGCACTCTCCTATTAAGACCCCCGTATAAAGATCCTAGTCAACTGTGGAATTTGAACTTAGTACTGCAGGCCTTAATTCATTCCTGCCTTGGAAAACTGTCTTTCTAGTGGCCATTACCTCAACCAGAAGAATTTCAGAACTTCAAGTTTTGTCATCAAAACCTCCCTACTTGATTTTTTGGGTTCCTATTAGAACCTTGAATGGTTTAAATGTCAAACGTCATATGGTCGACACCATATGATCGACATTTCAAGTGTTCAAAGATTAAGCATAATGGCGCCGTTCAGTGCAGAATGGGAGAATTTCCCTTTTCTGCACTGAAGTGCGATCTCGGAGTTGGTATATTTAAGTAGGGGGTGTGGTGGGTTGACAAATGCCATGTGAACGCTAACCTTATCCTGTCTGACAAAGATGGAAAAGATTTTGGTAGATTTGGGAAGGATGTATATTCTTCTAATTTAACTTTCAGAATGCTGAATTGCCAAATTCTTATGTCAAAATTTGTGCTTGCTTCTTTTGAAAATGTGAGAAAGTTAACTGATAACCTCCACTCTTTAGAAATCAAAGTATCTCTGAATTATTTAATAGCTTCCTTTCCTCAAGTAACAAAACATTCTTTGAAATGTTCTTACCACTCTGTTGATACTGTAGCCAAAGCAGCAGCTTCTGGATCAGAAATGAGAAGGTTTGCTTGGTTATGTTCACAGAATTTACCAGAGGATGTCAAAGCTGGCATTTGAATTATTCTTTTGATAGAGAGGTAGTATTTCAACCCTATTATGCTGAGGTCTTTAAAAGAGTTGAAGAAAGGGAAATTAATTCAGTGGGGGTCTTGCAGATTTTTCAACCCTCCTTCCCAAAGTTTAGCAGGACCTTTACTTCTAATTCAGGATCCTTTATATGAAATGGAGCAGTCTCAGCAAGCTACAGACAAGCAGAATTTCAAAAAAGCGATGACAAGGAGGCTCAAAAAAGAAGGGAATTATCCCAGGACTAAAGACAGTCCAGAAAGGCAGACTGATTATATGCGCCTTCAGATGTTTTCCCTTCCCAGCCTGGCAATCCATTAAGTGTTTTCCTCAGTGGCATCAGATTTCTCAAACAAGTTAGTTCTAAGAATTATTTAGAAATGTTCCAACTGAAAATGATAGTGCCTTCCTTCTTTTCCAACTACTTTAGTTTTATAGTTTCACAGTTTAGTACAAGGCTATCTTTCCTAGTGGGCTATCTTAAGCCTATGCAAATATCCCATCTCAAAGGTAAGAATCAAACCATGTACCTTGTATCTATGGATAAACACTTTAACCATTATGCCATCACCCAAACCCAGGGGATTCTTTCTCACCCCTCAAACCAAGTATCTCTATATCCTGTAGTCCTGGAGCAAATACTGTCCCTATGGGTTATAGAACTGGTTCCTCCAGAGCACGCAGGGAAGGGATTTTATTCAAGAATAATTATTGTACCAAAGAGAGAGGGAACTTGGAGACCACCTAGACCTTTCCTTTCTAAATCTTCACACCAAAGTCGCAAGGTTCAAGATGGTTTCCTTTCAGTCTCTGTTACTCATCTCACCTCTCATCTTTTTTGTAACTCTCGATTTAAAAGATGATAATCACATTCCAGTTCTCAAATAATTCAGTTTTTTTTTTTTAGATTTTTTGTGTCTGGCTCACATTTTCAATTTTATATCTTTCTCTTTGGCCTATGTACAGCTCCAAGGGTGTTTACAAAATGTCTGGCACCAGAAATACCTCATTATAGGTTGCAACACATTAACATCTTTCCATATTTAGACATCTGTCAGGAATCCTTGGCCTGGGTAAAGAACCTCCTTTTCAGTCTTGGTTTCCAGGTAAACCATACAGAAATCTCCTTTATTTCCATCTCACAGGACAATGTTTCTGGGGTACCTTCTGAAAACATCCTTCATGGTGGCATTTCTTCTTCGGATAAAGTACAACTTTACAGGGACAGTTTCTGATTTTCTCCATCCAGTTTCTGACTGCATACAGGGAATATTTCAGGATTCTGTGTTTCATGGCCTCTATAATTCATATGATTCCTCTGACTAGGCTTCACATGACAATAGTTTGATGGTTCCTCAAATCTGTTTGTACCCAATACTAGTACTCACTTTTTTTCAGATCCCACTGTTGGAGCTTGCCAAAAGGGAGTTACCTTGGTGGGTGAACCAGTTAGCTTTCTACCCAAGTCTTCACTTCTTCCTTCCAGCTCCTACTCCATTTGTAACCCAGATCCCTCAGACTTTGCTTGGGGAGCTGTTTCAAAGGGGGTGAAAGTTCAGGGTCTGTGGGACAAATAGGGAAGACTAAAACACATAAATGTTAAAGAGATGGTGGCAGTAATAAATGTCCTGAAATCTCTAAACAGACAACACCACAGTGATGTGGTACACAGACAAACAGTGGGCAAATAGATCACACCCCCATTTTCAGATCAGCTATGGTATCTTGAGACCTATAAGCTCAATACAACTTTTTCATTCAGGCCACCTACATCCTTTTAGAGCAAAAAATTATTGCCAACAAGCTGAGCAGGATCAGAACAGATCATTATGACTGGAAACGGATTGGGGGGGTGGGGTCTTCCAAGAATATAAAAATATCAACTAGATCTGTTTGTTTCCATTACAAAGACAGCTTAAGAATTTCTGTTCCAGGATTCCTTGCAAACAGGCCTAGAAGACAGATGTCTTCTCATTCCCATGGCCAGGAATGTTCCTGTATATCTTTCTACCCTTTCCACTAATATTGAGGGTAATCCTAAAGATTTATAAGGAGTACCCAAAGATAATTATGGTGACTCTTTTGAACTAGACAACAGTGGTTCTCCCTTACTTTGAAAATGACCGTGGGCAATTACTACAAGTTCCTTACAGAATGAACATACTCGCACAAAACCAGGGTTGTTTGATATTCCCCAACCTGGAACTTCTTTTGACTGTGTGGATGGTAGAGTTTTAATACCTTTTAGGCACCTGTTTTCTGAGGACATGCAACAACTATTAAAGGAGGCTAGAGATTTCTGAAAAGTATAAAAAAAAATATGGACATGGGAAAGAAAGAGAAATTTGGTATGGTGCTATATTTATGCAAAGACAAAAGCCAAATTGATCAATATAAAGAAGGCAGCCCCAAAGATATTCAAAGAGAAATATAGGCAAATGCATCCAGATATGGAAGATTTTACAATGAAAAATAATATCACAAAGAGGGAATATAGAAAAGAAGATTAGTAAAGTAGAAGTTAAAAAAAATAGAAGTTGAAGTTATGGAGTGCCTGCGAAGTGAAGGATTTGGTGTAGAAGGTCTAACACAGGTTATGTCATAGCATGATGGAACGAGTCCCCAGAGTAAGGAGAAATAGGAAGATCAGGAGACGTCTGAAAAAGAAATATGAACATGGGAAAGAAAAAGAGATTTAATGTGGTGTAATATCTATGCAAAGGAGAAAGTAAAACTAATCAATACAAAAAGAGCAGCACCAAAGATATTTGAAGAGAAATACAGGCAAAGGAATCCGGACATGGAAAACTTTATAATACAAAAAAAAAGAAGACAATGAGGAAAAGTAGAAAAGGAGATTACTAATGGAGAAGTTAAAGAACTAGAAACTGAGGTTATGGAGAACCTGCGAAGTGAAGGATTCAGTGTAGAAAATCAATTCAGAAAGCATCCCAATGGGATAGAGCAACGGGCATCCAAATTAAGGGGAAACCACTGGAATGGGAAGCAATTGGTCAGGTGCCATATGAAGATATTTTGGAGCCTTCCACAGGAAACCAGTATAAATGTTCACTTGGAGCTGGACAGCAAGTGGAGGAACAGGAAACTGTGGAAACTGACAGTCAACGTTGAGGAGTAATAGGTCAGTGAGTTTCCATATGACAGAGCAACAAATGACACAGGATGAAACTGAAGAGAATGTGCCACAGGAAGATGCTATAGAACTTTCTATAGAATGCCCGTAGGAAATGGAAAACAAAAATTGCACCCTCAGTTTAGAAGAAAATGAGCTAAAAGAAGAGTTGCTTGATTTAATAGAGATAGATAGACAGACATATTAAGATCAATGAAAGAAATAGACTGCAGAAGGTCAATAAAACCCAAAAAGTCAGACGTTTGATAAAACAAATGAACACAGTAATTAGGACTGTCCATAGAAAACTATGTGATATATCAGAAGTAAACAGAATATATTAGCTAAATTAATAACTGATAAAATTCTACCACAAGAACATAGTGAGGGAAAGGAAGGGGAGAAATCCAATGCCATCATGGAAGTATCAAATAGAGAAAACTATAAAACAATTAAGACAGGAAGTGTCACTGTTAGAAGAATATAGAAGAGGGAACAGATCAACAAACATACTTAGAAAGATAGAGTGATAAAAGCAATGTGCAGTATTAGAAAAGACCAGGATCTATCATGCACTATTGCAAATAACAAACTAAAAATCTCAGCATAGGCAGAAAAACGTAGAAGATACGAAGATAAATATAAAGGAAAAGTACAAAATAAGCAATTTATTGATGATCCAAAAAAGTTTTATAGAGAATTGGGAAACAAGGTAAAATGAATTGAAAGACCACCAAAAAAGGAAGAACTAGATATATTTTGGAGAAGTATTTATGAAGATCCTGTGGAACATAACAAAGATGCTAAATGGCTAGAAGAAATAAAAAAGAAAGAATAAGAAGTTTGAAGATACAGGATATGAAATGGGATGAGGTAACAGTCAAACAGATAGAAACAAAGTTAAGAAAAGCCTCTAATTGTAAAACCCCAGGCCCAGATGTAGTACCTAACTTCTGGTTAAAAGTATTAACATCTTTGCACAAAGATCTAGCCATGAGTAAGAACTGCTTATATGCACACCCCAAACCGACACTAACCTGTCTAACAACAGGAAAAACAATGCTCCTACTTAAGAGTGAACTTGCAAGCTCCCCAAAAAATTATAGACCAATAACTTGCCTTCCAACAAAGTATAAACTATACACTGGAACTGATGCCGACAGAGTTTATAGTCATTTAGAAGAAAACTCAATTATGGCAATAGAACAAAAGGGTAATACAAGAAAGTCATATGGAACAAAGGATCATTTGTTGTTAAATAAAGTCATAGTGGAGAACTGTAAAAAGGGGAAGAATTTAAGTATGGCATGGACTGACTACAAAAAAGCATTTAATTGTATCTCACATTCATGGATAAAAGAGTGCTTAAACATGTAACAGATACACCCTACACTGATCCACTACATTATTGTGACCATGAAACAGTGGCAGTCCATTTTGCAATTAAGCCATGATAAAGGACAAATCATTATCCCAGGGATAAAAATTCAAAGGGGGATATTGCAGGGTGATTCTTTGTCATCTCTGCTATTCTGCCTGGCTATAATTTGGCTCCTAGAAAACAACAAACTATAAGGACTTATCATCTTCACTTTGTTGATGGCTTAAAACTATATAGCTCCTTAGATGAGGAAATGAAAGCACAACTGCAAGTTGTCAAAACTTTTTCAGATGATATAAGAATATCATTTGGTCTTAATAAATGCCTGAAGGCAACCTTTAAAGCAGAAAAACTGCAGCTCCAAGAAAAGATCAGTTTGGGACAAGAATATGATATAAAAAAACTTGAACAAGAGGGAGTGTATAAATATTTGAGAATTGATGAAGGACAACAATAAAACATGAACAAATAAGGAATACTTTAGAATACTTAAATTAATCTTGAAAACAGTGTTGACATCTGAGAACAAAATTCAAGCTATTAACCAATTTGCTCTTCATGTCCTAACATAGAGGTTTGGAGTGATTGACTGGCCCCAAAACATGTTGGATAGATTAGACAGGAAAACAAGAATGCTTCATGCTCACCAAATGATTTTAAAAAAATCAGTGCATACCAAGATTATATATTCCCCGTTCTGAAAGAGGGATGGGCCTCCTACAAATTGATTACATGTATAGATCTGCAATCATGGGAATGCACAAATATTTACTGTCCTCACAAGACCCAAATGTAGTGAAAGTTTTGAAACATGAGAATAAATCTGAGATGACTTTTCTTTGCAGGAATGGAAATCAAACCAAAAATAGATAAAAATCAGGCAGCAACTGAATGTGCCAAAAAAACAAAATAAAGAATATAAGGTGAAAGACCAGATGAGAAGGCAAGAAGTGTGAAAAATGCAAAAATATAGTTGCAAGTATAGAAAACTTCTGGAAAAAACTCATGTTGATCAGGATCGAATGCAAGAATGGTTAAGGAGAGGCGAAGTCAAACCAAGAGATGAAAGGTTAATATTGGCAGCCCAAGATAGTGGGCTATGTACACGTTATTTTACAAAGTCCATTGAACATGTGGGAGAAACAAACAAATGTAGGTTTTGTAAAACAGAATTGGAAACAGTTGCACACCTCGTTGCTGGTTGTGACATACTAATGGCAAAAGGACTGTATACTGAAAGGCATAATAATGTGACAAGACTGTTGCACTGGGGATTGTGCAAACATTATGGTACTGAAGTGGCCGAAAAACACTGGAAACGTGAGCCACAAAGCATCATAGAAATGATGAAGTCTACCATCACATGGGATCACCCATTACCAACAGTTCAAAAGATAGATGCTAGAAAACTGGATACAGTGGTCCAAGAAAAGAAGACAAAAGTAGCATTGATCATTGAAATCACCACACCGGTGACGACAGTGTCTTGCGTACAGACAGACACAAAGTAATAAAATATCAGGATTTACAGGCAGAAATGAGAGCAATGTGGAAGAAAGATACCCAGACAATTTCAATAGTAGTAGGAGCAATGGGGTCTTATAAAAAAAGAATCTACAATCGTATTTAGATATGTTACCAATATATGTGACTCCATATGAATTGCAGAAGGAGTCATTACTGGGTACATTGTAGGTGCTGCGAAGAGCACATCTGGCTGACATCAAAGATTTAAACAATACTAATTTCATAAACTTTAATCGTACTATGACTTAGGAATGGAGCCCATGCCCCTCATGGTAATACAAGCCCAAAAGACTTGGAGAAATTTAAAACAAAAGAGGCTAAGAAACCGACTATTAGAAAATCATATATGGGTAAGTGGAAGAGATTTTCTTGTTGGTGCCAAACTAAGAACCAGGACCCTTTTAAGGTCCAGATGCATCTGATTCAACAATATTTATGCAAGTTATTATCCTCTATTTTTTTCTTACTCTTCTATCAAAATTTACCTCTTGGCCATCCATGCTTGTCTGAACAAGGATCTTCCCCTTTCTACCCAGACTCAAGTCAAAAAGCATTCTCCATATCCATTCACAAGTGGCTGCTCTTTTGAGATATCTTGTTCTTAACTTACACTTTTTCCATTTGAACTAGCTTATTATGATGAACTGAAGTTCTTAACTTAGAAAACATTGTTACTCACAGCTCTGACCACTGCAAATAGAATCTCTGAGTTACATTCTCTTAAAGTGAGTCAGTCTTATCTCATTTTTCATAAGGACAGGGTATCTTTGAGAGCAAACTTTTCATTTATGCCTGAAGTGTTATCTCAGTTTACTTTGAGTCAAGCTCTTCATCTTCCTGTCTTTTTTTCCAGATCAAAAAAAAATTTAAATAAAATAAGTGAGAAAGGATCTTACATATTCTTGATGTTCGTAGACAACTCAGATGCTATACTAATGAGTAAAACTTTCAGGAGTTCATATCAACTATTTGTTTCTTAGGAAGGTAAGATAAAAGGACAATAAATGTCCAAACAGACAGTTTCTAAGTGGTTTTGTCATGCTACTGCTCTTTTATTATTCTCACTTTGACAAATCAGTTCCAGGAAAGGTTAGGGTCTACACTACCAGGGCTTTCACTTCTGCGCCTTCTTGGATAGATGTAGACTCTAGAAGTATTCTACAAGTAATGACTTGGTCCTCTGTGAAAACCTTACAAATTTAGATGCCTTTTGCGGGTCAAGAGCAGCTGTTGCTAGCACTAATCTTCAAGGGCTCATGGACTCTAACCCTTTCTTTCAGACCTCTGGCAATCTACACATCTAGCTTAGACTTCTGCGACAGTGACCCACTGATGAGCATAGTACAGCTGTGTAAGTTAACTTACCATAGTAGTAGATGTTTGATTCAGAACACTGTTGCAGTAGCGACACGCTCCCCATTCTACTTTTTTGTATTATGCTGTTTTTTTTTTCTTTTTTGCTTGTATGGGTGCAGATATTTTTATGTACCTTTTTCTCTAAAATATACCTAAAATACAGGACTCTAGCCTCCCTCGCTCTAAGACAAGAAAGATTTGAAGGCTTGGCACCCTAACCACTGATTATATATGGGTGTCCTTGAGCCCTTTAGTTGTTAGGGTACATGAATACTGGCTGGCTGTCATATCCTTGTCAGGATATAATCCATGTAGCTTACACTAATACAGCAGTGATCTATTTAAACATGTACTGTTATGGTAAGTTAACTTGCACAACTGTGCTTTCTGTAAATGAATAAGAAAGGGTCAGATCTTTCATGGTTTGAAAGGCTAGACACAGATCTCCACAAGAAGTCTATAAGACACAGCGTACAGAGAGAAGGCTGTCAGTCTGTCTGGTTAATTGAGGGTCTTGAGGCCATTCACCTTTTTAGTAGGAATTCTCTGACAGCTCTCAAGTTGAGTGATACGTTTACTTAAATACATACCAAAAGAGGCTTTATATTCAGTAACAGGTTTGATGAGATATGAGTATTGGGGAATTAAGTTTTTACATGTAAAGGAGATAGATACCTTTAGAAATTAGATGAGACATCTAGAAGTCTTTCCAAACTACTAACAAAACAGAATGCCTAGATCTCTTATAATAGTATCTGATTCATGGGGTGTGTCACTTACATTTTTTCACATTTAATTTGGGACCGTTGTCCTTGCATCAGTGAGTCAGTAGAAGACTGAATAGCAACACCCAATTTATAGTTGTCTTCTAATTTAGAGAACCATAGACTAGAATTTTTGGCCTGAAGGTCTGAGAAAAATAAGTGACAAATAGTACAAGTTATAAAAGATCCATCTAAGACAAGAAAACACATCTGTATGTATGTCACACAAATGGAAAGATCCTTCAATATGTGCTATTTCTAATGGATTATAAAATGGATTAATCCACATCTTGAATATGACCTCTTAAATACTACATGCTGATGCTTATAACTATATGGCAGGACAAAAAAATTTGAACAAACAATGCTGTTTTCATCTATAAATAAGCACTCATCTTTGACATGTAATTTTGCGGCAGACAATTTAGATGGAGCAACAGAAAACGAGAGCAGAATCAATGAGTGTTATGTAGTTACATGTTAGGGACATCTCTACAGCTCTCTAATATGGCTTTGCTTAGTGTAAAGTCTGTGTATTTTTTTTTCCTTCAGCAACATTCACTTTGTTCTGCTAACATATTCAATTCATAACTTCTCCATTCAGTTTTCAAATACAGCTAAAGAATAATTATTGTGTGAGACAGGTCTAGTTCGAAGTTGTTTTCCTGGCTTCTGACTTCTAGCTGTTCTTTCAAAAATAGTAAGACACCCGTACCTAAACCACCAGATCTGCAACAGTGAAAGAAAGTTTACACTGGAACTTATAACATGCATTTTAAAAGTGTAAACCCAGGTTTCAGTAATGGTACATACATCAACATCATTGAAGAAGAGAAAGGCTAAATTATCCATTTTACATCTGAGACATACCATTTTCAAAACCACCATCAGCAATGCATTTTATCATGCATATTGTATATTGTTTTTCAGAAATGTCCTGTTTAGCACTTGTACTTCCCCATGAGAAATGTAAACTTCACTGGATGCAAAGCACCCAGGCTGATCACACATTGTTCTTGATATTCAGGGCTATGCAATGTTATGAGTTTACCATAGTTGCTAGGATGTGTAGTAGTCCCACAATATCCTATAGCATATCCAAAATAAAAGACCCTTAACTTCTATTTATTTATGTATGTAACTGAGATGCCACTAATTTGAATCCCAGCTTGTTACAAACTCCTTAAATAGTGTGGTAAGATAACCCTCATCCTCTTGACCATCCTCATTTCTGAACAACTTTCCACACCTCTGCATACCATGATGCAGTAATTTCTTCACTTGATTTTGTGAAATTCAGAACTGTCAGTGATCAAAGCCTGACCTGAACTTTTTCTAGACCATTACATTAACAAAAAACATTCATTAAAATAAGTTCCTATTGAATTAAAACCCACCATCACTAATTTCTCTTTTGTGTAGCAAACTTAGCTCCTTGCATTGTTGATACATTTGCCCTCACAGCACAGTCTGCAAACAAACACTTGTATGTCAAGCACATCATTCTGGTTTAATAAGGACTTTTTTATCATCTTAACAAAAAGTTATTACACTGGCATAATACCAGTTCCCACAGACATTTGAGTTTGGGGTACCGACAGAATCACAATACAAACTAACAAGCAAAATGAACAAACAGCTTGATGAAATATTTCTCTCTCAGATGAAATGCATTTATCTACTTGCAAGGGACATAAACAGTAGATGCCCTTTCAGTTCATATGACTGTATATTATAATGCATGCACAGTGCAAGCCTTCTTCTTGTGAATTCATGAAATCAGCCTACAGATCTGCTCACAGAGACACTCCATTCCATCTTGTCCCACCTATGGAGATGTAAACAAACCATTGCCAGTACAACTTCCCTTCCCCAATCCAGAAGGTGAAGGTTCCAAAGTGAAAATATCCATATGACTTAGATTCTGTAAACGTAAACAACATAATTAATTCTGAGTTGGCCCAGTGGGCTAATGCAGTATGCTGTAATTGACATGGTCCTGGGTTCAATGCTTGGCAGAGATGAATATTTCACTCCCTGGAGATTACTGCACACCCCCTACTTTAATGCCTTCCCTGGAAAGGTCAGACCACACAATGGTCTCCTTTGAAGTAAAAATAAAACCTGGACCCCCATCTAAACTGGGAATATTCAGGAACTATTCTAAGGCTAACCTCTTGCTATTAAGAGAGAACCTGGCAAAATCTCAAGCTCCTATAAACCCTGAGAACACTTCTGCCTATGCAGAACTGTTCACAGAAACCCTGTACAAGCATGTTAATAGCAGATGAGGCAGCTGTACCCACCAGGAAGAAGTACAGAACTAACTCAAAAAACAAGTCACCCTGGTGGAATCACAAAATCAATTGGCTGTATAACAGGGGGAAGAAAATCATGGCAAAAATTAGGAGGTGCACCACCCAGCAGGATAAAAGCACTCTAATTAAACTAAACAAACAACTCAGAGGACAAATAAAGTCTACCAAGCCAAATTTGAGGTAAGTTTGGCCTCCCAGGCCAAGGACAACCACAAAGTTTCTTTTAGCTATGTTTGCAACCTCAAAGGCAAAACACAATTGTGTGCAGAGCTCATTGTAAAGGGACCCACCTATACTGAGCCAGAAGATATAACAAACCTTCTGGATGATAAATTCAGCTCCACCTTTACTCCTCTTTCCCCCCTCAACCTTCCCTCAGGAAATATCATTAAATATAACTCCCCCTACTATTAATAGGGAACAAGTCCTTAATGCTCTCTCTAAAACCAAGAACACTGCATCAGTGGGTCCAGACAATATCCCAGGATGCCTTGTAAATAGCATGAAACATGACCTATCAGGGCTTCTGGAATTACTATTTAACTGTAACCCCCAAACAGGCTTCATGCCTCATGAATGGAAAAAGACAACAATCATCCCTCTGCACAAAGGTGGGCCATCTACAGACCCTGGAAGCTACAGACCCATAAGTCTCACTAGTCTTATATGTAAAGCCATGGAAAGAATTATCATGGAGATGATCAATAGAGATATAGTAAACCTCCAGACACTGGACCCAACCCAGTTTGGTTTTGTAAAGGGCAGATCATGCCTACTCAACCTGGTGGACTTCTTTGAGAAGGTCACCAAAGCAATGGATGAGGGCAGAATTGTTCACACTGCCTACCTTTACCTGGCCAAGGCATTTGACACAATACCCCACTCAG
Organism: Protopterus annectens; assembly: GCF_019279795.1. Classification (NCBI taxonomy): domain Eukaryota; kingdom Metazoa; phylum Chordata; order Ceratodontiformes; family Protopteridae; genus Protopterus; species Protopterus annectens. Next base: position 66,157,918 of record NC_056738.1, read on the forward strand.
GCATTGTTGACAAACTCAAGAGGTTACGTACAAACCCATATGTCACCCAGTGGATAGCCAACTGGCTCACAGAGAGGACCCAAGAAGTTAGAATTGGGGAGTCCACCTCTACAAAGAGGCCAGTCACAAGTGGAGTCCCTCAGGTATCAGCACTTGGACTGCTCCTTTTTGTGGGTGGTCTCTGACTGACTAAATTTGCAGATGATTGCAAATTAGGAGCTGTCATTGAATCTCACACTGACACAAATGTTCTCCAGTTGGGGCTGGCACAGACAAACAACTGGCATCAGAGTCATGGACTAAAACTAAATGCCAAGAAATGCATAATAGTATTCTTTAGGAAGTCATCCATCCCTGGTAACTATCATATTGACAACACATCCCTTAGAGCTGACCCTGTATTCAGAGACTTAGGGACACACATAGATACTAATCTAGCCTTTGATCATCACGTGTCTGCATTGGTGAGGAAATCATTCTATGTTGCGCAACTTATAAACAAAGGTATGTCATCTAAGCCCAAGGAAGTCATTGTTCCACTTTGGCATTCTACAGACCTATCATTGAGTACAGTGCCCCCTTTGGTATGTACCTAACCAGGCATATCCAACAAATGGAATGTCCTCAGAGGTTCCTCACTAAAAGAATACAGGGCATAAGCAACATGTCCTATGCAGACCACCTCAAGGCCCTATCCCTGTATTCTGTCTCCGACAGGCTTTTGAGGGGAGATCTATGCCTGGCATAGAGGGCATTGTCAGACTCCACTCTGATGGACCTCCTACATATCCACAAAGGAAACAGTACCAGACTTACCTGTTCTAAAGACTTAAACCTTGCCTGTGATATAAATAGGACTTGCTGGAGAGATAGGTATGTATCACAGAGACTACCATGTCTATGGAACAGGCTCCCCATCCATGTGAAGCAGAGTTCCTCCCTAATCCAATTCAAGTGCAACTTGACAATTGGATGGGAAACCAGAAATTCATCCCTAGTTTGGCATCTATGTCTCTGATGCAAACAGGTAACCTGTAAATGGTTCATCTCCCAGGCCCATGCTTACACTTATCAAGGGTATCAGAATTCATTAGAGATTTGGGATGCATGGATAGGCTTAAAAAGGCCCTTGTGGTCATTAGCTTAGTAAATACCTATGAACCTATAAACCTAAGTTCTAGTAATAATACGATCCACCATCAACCTTGTGTCTACAGCTATAAACCCAACATGCCATTTATAGTACTGATTGGTAGATTAAATCTTACAAAAAGGAACGTAATCATGAGCAATCCCATATTACTGCAGGTGCAGGACTGCATGCCTTACCTCATGAGCAGTCCCATATTACTACAAGTGCAGGACTACATACTATAACTCATTGTTCCAAAAAAAAAAAAAAGAATGCTTGATATGTTAACAATGTGGACTAAATAATTACAATTCTAATTTCTATAGATCTACACTTGGCCCCTTGCGTACTGCCTATAACTATACATTCTGTCCCAATTATAACTGAGAAATTGTATCTAGAATGAACCTTGTCAAGGCCAGGAGGTCCTAAGTGGCACTGTTAAGTGAGAGAGATCTGATCATCCTGTAGCTAAAACATATGAGGAGAGAAGCATTATGACAGCATATGGTTTTGGATGCTGCTAAATTAGGAAGTTGTATACCTAAAGACAGAAGACTAAAGGCAAGCTGTTTGTTAACACTCACCCTATAAGGGTCTCCAATGACCATTCTGCAGTCCTATAACTATAAGGACAAACACTGTAACCTGTACTCTAATTCCTTTCTGATTGCTTTTGACCCTTCTGTCTGCTATAACCCTGGCACCTGACTACATTTTTTTATTGGCCACAGATTTTTTTTAGTCTGCATAGTCTATTTGTCAACCAGTAATCCCATGCAGAATGTCATTAAAATGAAAAACAGTCTAAAAAATTAACACTAGAAACAAATAACGTAAAAATAATAATAAATACAATAAAATATAAAATAAAAATATAACTTAGCGTACTGACCGACAGATCCTCTATTATCGACAACCAGTTAACTCTAAGGGTTAAGACTGTATTAATGAACTGTATCTTGAAGTCAAGGGTGCAGGACTTGATTTATTCTGTCTGCATTTACCTACTGTATGACTCTGAGCAAGTCATTTAAACAGCTAATATTCCCATGTTGCCCCTGAAAAGGGTCATTTGTATCTATAGTAGGCTTACCCAGTTAATAAATTGGTAAATGTTCATATTCTTTTGGATCTTTTGGATTCACCTTCCTAATTTAACATCATTCAAACTGCTGTCATTATATTTCACTGATATCCACACCCATTAATTATAGCCACTTGACTATATATATATATATATATATATATATATATATATATATATATATTTATATATATATATATATATATATATATATATATATATATATATATATATATACACACATATACATTAAATGTCTGATTGTGATAAAAAACAGGCAAAAACAATCATATCTTACTTTATATAAATGTACACTCCCTCTGAAAAGTCAAACTAATGACTGCTTAAGCTGATAACAGCTCAAGACAGCAATTCTCACCCATAGACAGACCTTGTATTCAGCAATTACAGCCCGTTGTTGTCTGTGTACATGTCACATGTCTGGCAGTGGTAAAAATAAAACTAATTTCACTAAATGCACACTAGTCCTGCAAAAACAGGTTGTTTAAACTATGAAAACAAGAGGATAAGTGACTTTCATTCACGCACAGCTCCAAACCCCACTCAGCAGTTACAGCCCTTTTACTCTGTACACTTCATCTGATTGTGATAAAAGATGATACAGCTCAACTTTTTAGAACACAAAACAGGGTCAAAGCCAAAAAATAGTTGAGGGACAAAGACACATAATTAAAGGCAAAAAGTTGCTAGAACAACAGAAAGACATAGCTGAAAATCAGGGACAGACTTTAAATACTGATGTTGTGCACTTATAAACCACTTTTATGTCAGCATACATTTTCTGAATGATATGAAAATTGAAATGTCTGTCATCATTTGATGACTGCAGTCCTCAACTATTTGTCAGAAAATGACAGATTTTATGAGACGTGGACAAAAACATGAGACAAAGTCAAAAATATATTAGGAAATCAGGGACAGTTTCAACTTTGCTTCAGATAAAAACTCAGCAGACAATAAATTCATATTGTATTTTTCCCTGTTTCTTAAATGGGAAATCTCACTGGGCAAATTGTCCCTTTTCAGGAGTGATCCAGGAGCACTGTCAAGTTAAGTGACTTGATTAGAGTTACACAGTAGGCAAATGAAGGTGGAAAGAATCAAATCCTGTACCTCAGGCACAGGAATAAGCCATTAATAGTTCAGAGTTTTGGTTATCTGTATTAATTGCAATAAAATGTATTTCATACAAATCTACACTAGTCATATAAACCCAGATTTTAAAACAAGGAAAAAGAAAGTTGTTTTCATTCACATCCAGAACTCCCCACCCCCATATAGTGACTGTAATCCTCAATAACTTGCCAGAAAACAAACTTTATGAGGTATATGTGACAGTCCCTACTCCAAGCCAGTAATCAAAAGCCACTAGGATCAAAAATGGATACACGTAGTATTTTCAGATGCAGCTCTCTGCACCAAGCACAATTTCTCTTAAGAGCACACTCCAGACCTGGAGCTCAACTCTCTCTATCTCTCCAGCCCCCAAACAAGACTCTACACTGACCACACAGTATCACTGTGTCCCTGTTCCAAGTAGCTGACACACGCACTTGGATATTTGATTTTCACACACACACACACACACACACACACACACACACACACACACCTGGGAAAATCTGGCACAAATTTCCCAGCTGTGCCCCCTCTGCCCAGACTATAAGGTAATTAGGCTGCCACCAGTCAGCTACTCTAAGGCTCTTACAAGGGTACCCAATTATACTGAGTAAAATTAATGCTAGTATAAATGGTAGAGTTTGATCAATGCAGCAAGGCTTTTGGGAGCAGCGACAGTGTGACTAAAATAAGCAGAAGTACTCTTAAGATGTAGTCTGTAAAAGATCAGCTACAATGAAAGGTATAGAAATATTTAATAATAAATAATAAAATAGAAAACATGAGAATACAGAATATTTAGTTACGATAAACACCAGAGTTTCAATCACAGGAGATATAAAAACTAACACAGTTGGATAGATTCACACAGATGCAGAAAAAACAAGAATTAACTAATCTCACTATATTTTCCTGACTGACTTAGGAATTACTGTTCCCTAGTTAAGTTATTTACTACAGCAAGGCAAGATTTGTTTATTTATTTATTTTACATTTGTTTACCAGGAAAGTCCCACTGAACACATTTCCTTTTTCAGCGGAGGCCTGGGTTGAAAAGCTCCACATTGAAGCATAGAGAAATACAATATATAAGTAGAATATATAAGTTAAAGTACTATCAAGATACAGTTTGGACAAGTAGTTATACATACAGACTAGTTAAAGAATATTACAGTTTAGCTAATACACAGTAATTCTTAACCTAATTGATAGAATCAGAAGATTAACAATAAGTAGAGACACTGTATCATTAAACCTTTCAGTATAAGAAAATAGAAAGACCAATATAATATGAGAATTACACAAACTCTGAACCCAGTTTACTAAGAAATTTAATTGTCAAGTCTTAATATGCTATCAGCACTACAGTGTTATAGTACTATGGAGTATTAGTTTGCAGAGAGACATAGTCAACAGATTAGACAGAGGGGATGGATTTGTCAGCAAGTGAAACAAAGTAGTAGCATAGTCAGAGGGAGATGTTAGTGTGGTGCAGAGCAAGGACACAGCCATTTATTGAATAAGTGGCTTTTTAGTATTGTTTTAAACTGGGCTAGCGATGTAACCATTGTAATGTTTTCTGGTAGTGCATTCCAAATTGTACCTATATAATTTGAGAAGAGGGAATTTCCAGCTTGATGTTTGGTTTTATTGATTTTTATGTGATGTTTGTTAGTGGACCATAGGGTTCTATTAGCAGCATATGGTTAAAGAAATACTTGCAGGGCAGGTGTTTTCTCAGGTTCATAGAGTATTTTACAGGCCATGGCTAACTGGATGGGTGAGCTCTAGCCTGTTGAGTTGCTTGAGTGTTATACAATGGTGAGCTCTAGCTGATAGGCTTGTAACATATCTGTCAATTTTGTTATAACAAGATTAAAGTTTTGTTAGTTCAGATTTTTTTATATTTGTGTGTATGGGAGCTGTGTACAGCAGTGTGGAAGTTAAGTGAGATTGGGCAATGGTAGTTTTATTATTTTTAGTGAAGTAGTGTTTATTCCTAAACAATGTTCTGCGTTTTTGTGTACTTTTTTAACTGTTTGGGAAATATGAAGATCAAAATTTAAGTTGCAATTGATTTCGACTCCTGAAAGTTTGGTGTGTAGTGATGGGGAGATGATGGTGTTATTTATGATACAGTTTTGAAAGTGTTAGTGGGTGGGGCTGATTTAGTGGGTTGGAAAATCATATGTTTGTTTCTTGGGGGGGTTTAAAATTGAGTTTGTAAGCCAGGTCTCAACTGCTAGAAAGGGTTGTTGTATTAGGTTTTGACATTTTTGAATAGAGAAAGCAGCACATATCACTGTTGAATCATCTGTATATTGAATGAGACAGGCCTGAGGGGTTGAGGTGTGGACGTTATTTGTAAATATTGAAAATAGTAGTGGGCCTAAGATTGAGCCTTGAGGGACACCTATAGTCACTGGTAGAAGGGCTGATAAAATCTGTTGCCAAGAACCTGCTTGTTGGCATCCAATAAGGTAATCCTGGAACCAGGCTAGGGTAGACTGGCAGAAATTCAATTCAGAGAGAACATTTAGTAGTTTACATGAGAAACCATATCAAAGGCTTTTGATAGGTCCAGGAAGATAGAAGATACATAATTACTGTTGCTCCTGTGATAGTTGACAGTATTGGTAAATAACATTAGAGGGGTTGATGTACTATGGTATGATCGAAAACCATGCTGAGTGTTGGTCAGATGTTTGTTAGTATGCAAGTAATTAGTAACTTGCATGTGAATGACCCTCTCCAGTATTTTAGACAGTGGTGATAATATTGCGATCGAGCAGTAGTTGGAAAGATTTGTTGATGAGCCATCTGTATGTAGGGGTATTACATAAGAGATTTTCAAAGGGAGGGACTTGTTGTTTTGCTATGGATCTATTGATAAGATATTGATATAGTATAGGTTATATCATCTGCTGTTAGTTTGAGGAAACTGGCAGGTAAGTTATCTACAGCTAAAGTGGTAAGTTTTAATTTTTTAAGCAGTTTTATGATCATGTCTGTAGCTACAGGTTGCAGGGAGAAGATGGTTTTAGTATTGCAAGAGGAAGTGTTAGTTTTGATAGAAGAGGGAGGTTTGACTGTTGGATAGAGCTAAGATAGTTTTAGAAAAGTATTACTACAGCAAGGCAAGATGAGTTGTGTTTGTGTGAGATGTCTGTGAGAGCTTTCCTGTCAGGTTCTGAAAAACAAAGTGCTGCTGTGAGATTTCCATCGTATCTCTCACTAATATCTAAAGAATCATTTCAGTGCTAGTTATAGAATGACATCGCATCTGGTCACCTGACTCTGGTACAATACACACTCAGAGCTTTCCTAAAATCTGTTGCAACATCTGAAAGCTATAGAACAATTTCAAAACCTTCCACCCTTCCAGGGTAGCAATTAGTTCACTCCTAAAGACAATACAGTAAGATTCCTAGTCCTGGTTTTCCCATACATTTTTGTCTCTGGCTGCAATCAGACATGTAAGATAAACTCTTCATGACCTAAACCAACCCATTTAATTTTCAACCTATTTTTTTTTTCAAAATTAACTGTACTGAGATTAACTTCCTCTCCTTCTAGAATTCTCTGTTAAAACATATACATTTAATCAGTTATAATAATACTTTCTGACTTACATGTATATCTCTTTTCTGTCCAGCAGGACCCACTATTGATGCATTTTTAACACAAGCAACTTTACAAATATATTTTAACACAAACATCTGTACAAATCAGTGTGATAGTCAAATAACATAATTTTGTTTACAAAACTCCAGCTAGCTATGCTGGCATATGTTACACATGCACTGCCCTACTCTCCCTGGTTCAGATGGCACTACCTCATATCATCACATCTCTCCCCCCTTTGAAGATTCAAGCTAGTTTTTCAAGTGACCCTGGAAAAATATTGCTTGAGAGAAATGGATCTGTCTGTGAACACATTAATCTATACCCTATCTTGAGAGCTCATCTGCATTGGCATTGCTGACCCCACTATGGTGCTGCACTGTCATGTCATATGCATGCAACCCTAGGCACCACCTTAATAACTTGGCATTTTGCTCACTGGCACAATGTAGTCATGTTAAGGGACTGTGGTCTCTAACTACAGAAAACTTCCTTCTATACAGATAGGTCTGAAGTTTCTTCAGTGGCTCTACTATGGCTAGACATTCTTTTCCTACAGCTGCATAACATTCCTCTTTGGGTTGGCATCTATGGCAGAGATATACAACTGGGTGCTCCTCTCCCTCTGAGGAAACCTGGCTGAGTACAGCCCCCACACCATGGTTTTAAGCATCCACCTGCACAACAAATTCTTTACTGTAATCTGGACGGGCTAACACAGGGGGTCCTCCCAAAGCCCCTTTAAGCTTTTGGAATGCCTGCACATAGGCTGTGGTCCATACTACCTTATCTGGTCTGTTCAGAATTCAACAATGTCCTGGAAAACAAGGAGCTTAGATGGCAGGTTTTCCTTAGGGCAGATCACATTCCTGGTCTAAATGAGACCTTAAATGTCAAATGTCTTTTAAATAATAGACTACACTATTAAACAGTTTATTTGATAAACATTTTTATATAGGCACACATTTGTATGTGCTATATGCTTTTTGTACACATGTCAAGTGTTATATTTCACATTTGATATTTTTGCCTTTAAGAAAATGGTATGTATTAATTAATAATTAGATGAATAGACATTTGATTGGTTTATTTATTAATCAAATTTTGTATTTAAACTTGACTAATTGATCTACTGGTCAGTTCTGAAGAATTTTGTTGTGATTAAAACGAAAGAAAGCACTTAACTTTTTATCTGTGTGGACAGTCATCATTTTGTCTTTTTTTCACGTTTTTATTTTTCTGAAGTTTATTCTGCTTTTTGTGAATTTGGTGTTTTTCATATTGTAACAATTGACTTAACTTTACTCATTAATGGCAACCTGTTTAGTATTTTCAGGCAAAGTAGTGCACGTTGCCCCCCCCCCCCCCCCCATTAGCTGCAACTTAATTTTGTTTTTATTGTTGCATTGTACAGATGCAGACATCTGCTTTAAGATCATCTTTGGATTGATGCTTTGCATGGTCGACCATTAGATCTTGATCATTTGTGGATTGATGTTTAGTTCGGTCAAGGAAAGGTTATACACACTAATATCTATAGATAAGTAGATAGATATATATACACACACATGCAGACACACACACACACACACACACACACACACACACACACACACACACACACACACACGCACACACGCATGCACACACACACACACAAACACACAAACACACACATGCACACACACATGCACACACACATATGCACACACAAACACTTACAATATATGTGGCTTGCTTACCCTAAAATGCAGCTGTGCAACTTGTCATTTAACATGGCTTTATGTGCATTGCCCATGCCACTTTTCTGATGGTGTATCTACATCACAGTCCCAGAAATTCTATACATCTGCACAATATTCTGGTGTAGGAAATGTCAGTGCTGCATCCATCATATCACCTGCCATGCTGTGCAGCATACCCTGACCTTGGCTTACATCTTAACTAGCACATACTTCAGAGCCTAACAAAATACATCCTGACAATGTAAGTGCAACTTGAGATAGGCATGGCCATTATAATATTTGACTGCCTGTGTTGTAAGGCTCTAATTGAATAAATAGCCATGACTAAAAGAATCTTGTATATTATATTATATTACTCAAAAGATGCCCCTCAGGTATGATGCCTGTATGGAAATGTGCACCGTAGTTACTGAGCAGGTTTTGGACACACACATTCATTATTTACTCACAAAGGTGACATGCCACCTGAGTATTCACAGGGTAGGCCCTTAGGTTATTGACATTGACAGCAATATATATATATATATATATATATATATATATATATATATATATATATATCCCCTTCTGTGCCAATGTTTCTACTGATGTTCATCATAATGATGACTGCTGCAGTAGCCTTATCTATACGGGTTGTATCCTGACAAGGATATAACTGCTGGCCAGCCTCCAATGCTTCAGGGCACCTTCCATGCATCAAAAGTGTCAAGCAGCTCAAGCTAAGCTGACTAAAGTTTGGGTGCAAAGCCCTTCAGAGCTTTACTGACACCAAAGAGTACACTCCTCTGAGGATTTTGAGGATTGGCCGTCAGCTTATACATTCCTTTGCTGAGCAGATAAGTTCCTTTTGGGGAAAAAACTTCCATTGTCTTAAATTTATTGGTGTTTTATTACTTTCACCTTCAGGAAATGTATTTTAAAGCTAGGAGTGTTGTGTTTTAATGGACTGTCTCAAGACTGTAATGTACTTTTGAACGGAATATTTGTTTTTTTTCTGTCAGTTTAAAAGTAACATTAACTAGCTGTAAATATATTTTCTGTAGAGATTTTTTTCCTTGGTGGGGCTAGCATAGTGTTTGGACATGCTTTTTACTGCAGTTTTTCTTTAAAAAGTAACTTTTGTAGATTGGTAGTTTTACTGGCATTTGCTGCTTGTCTTCCCCTGGAAAGAGGCACCATTTTTGGCTTGACCATGGAACAGACTACAGGTCCAATGGTCAGTCATTCTTCCAGCCAAAAAAGAAAAAAATGAAGGAAACAGCCTTTACTAGCACAGCATGCTAAAAAATTGCCAAAGCTACATGTGGGTGACTCTGCTGTGGCCATTTATTATACCTCAGACCACTCATCTTTTACCCCAGCTCCCTCTGGTGTAGCACCTGCAGCCATTATCAACTGAGGGTTAGCCACTTCTTTTACAGCAAAAAGAGTCCCCTCAGTGGGCAAGAGAGATACCCTCTTGTTGATCCTGGGAGAGGGAACAGCGAAGATTTCCCTGTTGTTCCAGAATGTGCTCATCCCAGAGGAAGCAGCTACTGCCATTAGTAACACAGTTGACCCCATTTTTCCTGCTGAAAGTAACAGAAAACCAAACATGTATTTATTCCTTCTCAAATTTCTTTAGACAGGAGTAGTTTACTGAGTTTTTCTCGGGGTTTAATTCAGGGTATTGATTCTTATTGTAAAGTAGTTTCTGGTAAAAGAAAGATGGATTCCCCTTTTCCTGAAGATATTCAATATTCTTAATCTGAACAGGAAGATACATGGACAGACTGAGTTTTTTTTTCCTCTAATTTCTGATTCAGACTGAGAAGTGTGTTAAGTTTCTGATTCTCCCTGTGGGGGTTCTTTTTCTCTGAGACTGTTGCTAGAATGTGCTAGTGTTTTCAGTGGGAGAATACAGTGAGGTTTTTCAGTCCCTCATAAAATGTTATGAGTTGCTACAGAAGGATTTTCCAGAATTTACACTCATTCCTCCTGTTCTGTCAGCTTTAGTATGTGTGTGTTGCTGCCTGCAATTTCCCTGTTAGTCAGCCAGCTGCCCTAAAATGGCAGATATGTATAAAATTATTATGTCTTTGAAATGTATATACACTGTTCCCAAACCTGTCCCAGTAGCTGTAGCCTTAGTTGATTCCACTGCTGCTAAGCAGTTAGCTTATTCCAATCCTACTGTTTCTGATAAGGATGGGAAAATTACTGATAGATGCAGGAACAATATATACTTTTGTAACTCTGCTTTTCAGAATTTTGAATTGCCTGATTCATATGTTAAAGTTTATTCTGACAAATTGTAAAAGTATGAGGACTGTTTTATGTGCAGTTTCCTGTGAGGAACAAATATTTTTTAAATAGCTTGGTTTCTTCTGTTCCACAGGTCACTACTCATCGTTTGCAGTGTGAGTATGACTCTGTTGATACTTCTTCCAGAGCTAGGGTCCCTGGTAATCTTTCAAGGAGGTTTGCATGTCTGCATTCTCAGACCCTCCCAGATGATGTTAAAAATGAGCCTTTTCATTCTCCCTTAGATAGAGATTTAGTGTTTGTCCCTCTGCTAGAGAGGTGATAAAAAGTGTGATGAAAGGGGCAAGCTGATCCAGGGAATCTCTAAGATTTTTCAATCTTTCAAGGAGGTTTGCATGTCTGCATTCTCAGACCCTCCCAGATGATGTTAAAAATGAGCCTTTTCATTCTCCCTTAGATAGAGATTTAGTGTTTGTCCCTCTGCTAGAGAGGTGATAAAAAGTGTGATGAAAGGGGCAAGTTGATCCAGGGAATCTCTAAGATTTTTCAGCTCTCCTTTTCCAAATTGTCCAGGGGATTTTCTTACATTTTTGGCAGGAAACTGAATAAACAGACTCAGAATTCAGTTAAATAGATGTTTAAGCAGGATTGGCAAGGGAATTTCAAAAAGAAGTCAGTAAACTCCCCAAACCAAGAAAAAGTCCAATATGTCTTAACTATTCAAGAGACCTTGTCACCCATTCCCACCCTGGCCCCCCTTTTTTTCCAGAAAGTCTTAATCTCTATTTTTCTCTTTGTCAACAGATTGCTTCGGACAAATGGGTTCTGAATTTCATTCATCACTGTTACAGATGGCAGTGGCAGGAAATCCTCCTTTCCAGGGGCTCATTCCTCATCCTCCTGGTCAGATTCTTTTGTTTCCATGTTCTTCATCACATCCTGCCCCAAGGCATGATAAAACCAGCTCCTCTTTCCCAAGTGAGGAATGTTTTTTATTCAAGAATGTTCCAAGTGCCAAAGAAAGAAAATGCTTGGAGACCACTTCTGGATCTTTCTTTCCTAAACCTGTTTGTAATAGTGCCCTATTTCAAAATTATGTCACTTCACAACCTGTTATCTCTTCTTCCTCTTTCAGGTTTCCTGATAACATTAGGTTTATCACATCCATGTTCTTCCAGATGTCAGATTTTTTTTAAGATTTTGTATATCTGGATCACAGTAACAGTTCTCTGCCTTAATATTTGGACTATCCACTGCACGGAGTGTTAACAAAATCTCTAGCGCCAGTTATAGCTCATTGCAGGCTACAGTATCCACACTTTTTCAAAGTGTTAGGAATCTCTCTCGGGTGACAGATCTCTCACACAAGCTGAGATTCCAAGAGAATCAAAATTCTTTCTTGACTCCCCTCACACAGGATTGTGTTCCTGGAATGTCAACTAGATACCTCAGATCAAAAAAGTTTTTTTTACACTGAAAAAAATAGATGTTTATTTAGGTCTGTTTCTAAAGCTTGTCACTCACACTTCAATCACTGCAAGGGAATACCTCAGGAAATTGGGTTTAATGGCATCTATGATTCTCACAATAGTCCTGGTAAGACTCCATGTGAGGAAGATACAGTGGTATTTGAAATTTCTTTGGTATCAGCATCAACAGCCTTTCTCTTTTCAAATCCCAGTGCTGAGGTTTGTCAGAGGAGAAATCTTTTGGTTGAGATAACAGATATCCTTAAATCCAGGTCTGCCCTTCTACTTCCCTGCTCCAAAGTAGTAATTCACCACAGACACTTCAGACTTTGCTTGGGGAGCAGTTTCAGGAGGGATAAAAGTGCAAGGGTATGGGACACCAAGGAGAGATGCAAGCATATAACTATGTAGGGGATGCTTGCCCTGCTCAAGGCACTTAATTCTCTGAACCATCTTTGGCTCCCAGGACGTCTTCAAAGTGGTTCGAAACAATACCACAGTTTTCTGGTACATCAACAAGCATGAGGGAACTAAGTCATACCCCTTTTGCAAACTAGCTGTGTTAGCTTGGGATATAGCTTCACAGTACAGTCTTACTCTACAGACATCCTACATTCTGTCAGAACAAAATGGTGTGGCAGATAAGCTGAGCAGAACCAGATCAGACCATTATGAATAGAAACTAAATCAGGGGTTCTTCCAACATTTGATCCATCTGTGGGGAGTTCCTCAAGTAGTCATTTTTGCCTCCTCTTTGAACAGTCAACTGGCAAGATTCTGTTCCAGGACTCTGTGCAAGAAGGCCTGGAAGACAGATTCCTTTTCTTTACTTTGGACAGGAATGTTTCTGTGTGTGTGCTTTCCCACCCTTTCCACTAACATCCAGGGTACATCTGAAGATTCAGTAGCAATCCTCTAAGATTATTGTGGTGACTCCCTTTTGGCCTAAGCAACTGTGGTTCTCTCTTCTTTCAGAAATGGCTAGGAGCAGTTACCACAAGCTTCCTCATAGACTGGATCTAATCGCACAAAAACAGGGCTATTCAATCATTTTCTACTGATTGCCTGGATGATAAGGTCTTAATTCCTTTAAGGCACCTGTTTCTGAGGACATGCAGCAAGGACTAATGGAGGCAAGAAAACTTGCTACTAGAAAATCATATATTAGCAAATGGTAAAGGTTTTCTAGTTTGTGCCAACAACATCACCAGTACCCATTCAGAGCCAGCTGTTCTTTGGTTTTACAGTATTTGTATGAGTTAGTATCCTATGGCCTTTTTTATTCTTCTGTCATGGTTCATTTATCGACCAGTTTAGCATGTCTGCTCTTAGATCCTCCTCTAAAATGTTCTTGAATGGAGTTTTGCATAACAGGCTGCCAAGTAAACTGGTGGCCCCTCCTTGAAATTTTAATTTTGTGTTAGAGAAGCTCCATTTGAACCAGTTCATCTGGCTGACTTGAGGTTTTTAGCATGGAAAACAGTTTTACTGATTGCACTGACCTCTGCAAGGATATCTGAATGCAAATCTTATGGTGAGTCAAACTTACCTCATCATCCACAGGGACAGGGTTTCTTTGAGAACTGATACTTTTATGCCTGAAGCTCAGGGAGAAAAGATACTCCATACCTTGGATGTCCACAGACAACTCGAGTACTATCTCAGCAGAACTATATCTCTCAGATCTCCAAATCAATTGATTATTTCTTGTGAAGGTTGTCTGTGGCTATTACCTTTTGTTAAACTCACCATAACAAATCTATTCCAAGCAGGGTCATGACCCTCTATACCAGGGCCTTGGCTTCATCTATGGCTTCATAGAAAGGCTTGGATTCTAGAAATATTCTAGAAGTTGCTACTTGGTCCTCTGTACATACTTTTACAAACACTAAGCTTGATTCCATCTCTAGGTCCAGATCAAGCTTTGCTAGGACCATTCTCCAGGGTTTCCTGGAGTCTTTTCCTTCCACCTCCCAAATATAGTTAGCTATGGTAATCTATCCATATAGCTAAGGCTATTGCAGCAGTGATCAATGTGATGAACATTGTACAATTGTGTAAACTGAACTTAGTTTAACAGTAGGTGGTTCAATGATCACTGCTGCAGGAGCCACTCCCTCCCTCCATCTGCCTTGTTTTTTTTTTTTTTTTGTTTTGTTTTGTTTCTTTTGTGTATGTTTTTTATGCCAGGGTGTGAACATTTATGTTTTGTTGTTCCTAGCATAGTCCTTTCAGGGCTCAGTCTCCCTGTTTCTGCTGACAGGAAAGCTCAAAAGGGCTTTGCAGGTTTACCTTTGAAATGCTGAAAATCAATTCAATGATCACACAGTTGTGCGAACCAAAAGCGCGAAAGTGAAACTTCAAAACGTCACCAGTGTTCGAAAATCAGCAAATTGGAAAGCCGATTCACTAATTTTTGAACTACAAGTTCGAATTCATATCGTAATGCCCCCCCATACCCCCTACTTTAATATTCTAACTCCGAGATCGCACTACAGTGGGGAAAGGGACCATTTCCCGATCCCCACTATAGTGCAATCCGCACCCAAAATGCCGAATCTGCAATGAGCGAATGCATATTGACATTCGCTTATTGCACATTCAATACATTTTTTTTCAGGGTTTTGAAAACTTGAAAACATACTTTCCACCTACCTACTTTCACACATTTGCGCAACGGACATGTAAAGGTAAACCGGCTTTGCACCCAAACTTGTCTTTTAGTCAGCTCAGCCTGAGCTGCTTCACAGTTTGGGAGCATTGAAAGTGCCCTGAAGCTTTGAAAGTTGGCTGACTATTATATCCATGGTAGGATATAACGCATATAACTAAGGCTACTGTAACAGTGATTTGACTGCTATGGTAAGTTCAACTGACACAACTGTACTGTCTATAGCATATGATGTATACTGACTTCAGTGAGGTAGTTGCTTATATCAAAGGAGACGTATCCCACTGTAAATGTCTTTTCTTTTCTCACTACTGCCTACCTACTGCAGGTCGTCTTCCCCCATTGGTGTGTTATCAGGCAGTGAGAAAAGCAGACATAAGAGCTGAGCAGTAGTTGCTAGATACTTCTCTGTCCCAGTCCAACTGTCCATTCAGTACTGAGGCCACTAATAGAACCTAAATTATCAACATCACAAGAGGAAGCACTCCCTCTATGCTTTTGGGTTGGAATATAAATGCCAGAGTTTGCAAGACTGCCCTTTATAATTTGTTTTTTCTTTTGTAGGTTAAACTGGGAAGTATACTGAATTTTAGTCTGCATTTACATAATAATGTAAATTTTATTAAAGCACTGGGAAAAATCATAGTAAAGCTCATTTTTTCTTATGATGAAAATAATACAGTTACACAATGTATTTTGCCTGCATTCGTGATCATTCCACTGAGCCAGCAAACAATTATTATCTCAGAAGACATGCGTTATTGTACTACTTCCGCAGCTATAGCAGGTTAAAACCAAGGGCCAGATTCTAACAGACTTGGTGTTAGTTTATAAGTGAGTTACTTTGGCATAATGCTTCTTTCTAAGCACACATTAAGTCAGAGTACATCATTTGCACAGTAAATAAGTATTTTAGAATCCAAGAGTACTAGAAGTACTAATACCTTCAAATGCATAGTCTTCACTCATGGGAGGCAGTCCAAAGAGACGTGAGGGCCTTAAAGTGTGAAATAGTGGGGCAACATCTGACTTCCTGGTTTAGACAAGTGAGCATTCCGGAGAATGTGCAGTATTCATATTTATTTGTATTACCTCATAATTGCAGATGTGACTAGTTATAATTTATATTCATAAATTACTTTCACCACAGAACAAACAATACTGGTGACTGTTTTATTGCTTACCATGTATTTTCAAAAATACTACACAATGAGACATTACAAGTTGTGATGATGAAGTACCACCTTTACAGCCCTGCATTATGAGTACTTATTATAGTATTATAGAGTAACAGCGAAAATATTTATATGACTTAACAGGAAATCTGCTTACTATACTAAGGATGCCATAACATTTCTGAAAAATTAAGTAGGCTTATATCACATTAAATTCTGATTAGACATGTTTTTAATGCAAAAAGTGTGCATCTTAGTCATGACAACCAAATTATTGTTTTTCTTTACCATTGCTATTTATTATATGTTGTACTCAGTTTATTGTCATGCTGTATGTACATAGACTAACAGAAGGTCTGGAGCATTTGTCTCTCAGTAGGAATGTATAAACTAAAATTAGCCTGTGCACGTTAACTGAATAAAAATGATATGCAGGGCAGTACAATGAATTTGTATGGCTGACTTCAGAACCTCACTGGATACAGCAGGTGGGAAGTTTATTTTGGTATCAAAGAGCAACATATTTATATACTGGTAATGAGTAACATTCCAGAATGAGGTGCTGTTGCTTATGTCCCCCCACCAAATACAAGATGCCTTAACAGAGAACATAATCCCTGTGACAGTACTATATGAGCAAGTTTAGTACCTGTCTGGTTTTCTTACAGCATGTTAGAGTTAAAATTCTCAGTATCAGTATGTACTAATCAGTAGTACAACGGAAGCCAAAATATTTTAAGCAACATACAGCTGTAGGATAAAAATAGTTTTTCTTTCAAGGAAATAGAGTAACACATGATCTGATGTATTTGTTCATAACTAAAGAGAAAGGGTATGGTTGTGTGACATTTCTCAGTTAACTACTGACGCTGCCAGTCGTTATAACCATGCCACAGCTTTGTGTCTGAGTCAGGGTCTAACAGGGTAACATAATCACTCATTTGATATGAATATCTCGCTGATCATGTCAATGCTGGCAGATAATAATAGCACATTACAGTTTGTTTGTTTGTTTCCATAGTAAATTCTGGCTAAGACTATTTTCCCAGCTTAAGTCATAACTATAGATTATTTCTTTTATTTTATTTTACATTTGATTTAAAAATTAAGACAAAGCCATTTGTATGCAATTCTTTTGTCTAATAAATTCACTCATGCAGTATATGGAACATTTCTTTCTTTTAGTTTATTTG